>NC_034612.1:7459231-7496203 GCF_900095145.1 Mus pahari | reverse complement strand
CCCTTCCCTTCCCTTCCCTTCCCTTCCCTTCCCTTCCCTTCCCTTCTTCCCTTCCTCCCTCCCTCAAATCCTCTGTGCTTCAACAACCTGGCCTCACTGGAACATAAACTTTAATACTGAAACTGCCAAGCCTGTTTGTTCCCAGACGGCCAAGACAGTGACCCCAGACACACTCTGGCTCCCCAGTACCACAGCCCAAAGGTCCATCGGTCATCTTCCACCCTCAGGAAAGATGGCTCAAAGGGAGAGCGTGACGCCTCAGAGAGATGGAGGGGAATGCTCTGGTTCAGGGTTACAGCTGAGCCCAGGTTCTACCCTGCATGCTTTAAGGGAAACAGAATAGGGGACAGCAGCTGCACTGTGGCCAGACCTTGGTCCCCACAGAATGGCTAAGTGTCCAAGGAGTTGAATTAAGGGCATCTGTGCTTGGGTGGCCAATATGCCCACTGTGAGAGGCTTCGGGGGCCTCTGTTTCCTTATCTGTAACATGGGGTGATAGTAGTCTCTGGCCACCTTTCAGGTTTGTAACGTGGACGAAAGGCAAGCACGCTTCTAAAATGTTTAGCAAAATGCCTGCGATAAGATGAGGCTTAGTGCCTAATGTCATCATTACCAGCACCAGCACCACCACCATCCTCCTCCTCCTCCTCCTCCTCACCACCACCACCATTATTACCGTAACCATCATAATCACTATCACCATCATCATCATCATAACCATCATCATCACCATTATTATTACCATGACCCCCCCAATTCCCGCTTACATGAATCTCTTTCTTACATACAACTATAATAGGATTCAATTTTTTCCTATAATAATTAAAAAACTATTGCACATAAGAGAGATGCTTAATTCCCAGAATGGGTTTTGCAAAAAGTAAAGTGTTTCTATTCGTGGAAAAGCGAGTTCAGGCTTCAAGCGGGTGATCTCCAAAACGCATGCTCGTAATTACATCCTGCCAACATCCTGCCTGGTGGATAGCCTCCCGGGCCTCCAGGAACTCCACGGCAGCTGCGGCAGCTGCACCCATGGGTCCCCAGTTTGGTAAGGGTGGAGCAACGGGCTCCCACACCAACCTGGCTACCTTGACTTTTCACTTCCCTCTCACCTGTGGCTATAGCCATTTTGCAAACCAAGCACTTTGCAAGTAAGGTGTTGCATGTCGATGCCAGAGCACACACAGGTAAGGAGACTATACAGGGCATGCGGTGATTGAAAATGCAGTGAGCGGATCCTGTAATGCAGCCGAACTGTAAAAGGGCCAGGAGCCCCATCTAAGTGCAAATGAGTGACCACTAATGTGGAAAGAAAGCAGCGTCAGCCAGTTCTACCAAGCAGGCAAGGGACTTGGACAGGGTGGGCATCCAAAGTGCCCAGGACAGGTAGAACACGTGCCTTAGCCAAGGCAGGCATCTCGCGAAGCTGCTGCCCCACTTACTAGAAAATTGATCAGTGGGTTCACACCTATCGAGGCTGACAATGGCCTGAATGGGAACACGTCCGTCAATGCTCTGGCTAACACCAACCTGCCTTTGTGGCAAGGTGTCTAACTCGGGGCTGACCAAGGAGTTTGTTTGTTCGAGCACTTGGGACGTTGGCTAGAATGGGGAAAGTCCCAGGCTAAGCAGGGCACTAGTGGCTATAATCATTCTGTAATTATGAGCTTGGAGATGCCCATAAGTCATCCTCAAACCTTAGAGGTGGGAGTATTGTCATCAGAGCGTGAAGGTTTGGTAATGCATCTGTGGTAGTGCTGGGTAAGTGACTGGCCACTGACATCCTGAACCTGGAGAGCATAGGCAGTGAGTCCTTTGTTTGGGAGCGGTTCATTTATTCTGCAAATCCATTTCTCTAAACCAGTGGCAAAGGTGCCTCTTTATCTGTCCATGTGTATAGACTTTTTCTGTTGTCATTCCTAGGAGTGCGGGGGCGAGGTGTCACACAGAATCACCACACTATTATTGAGGGCTAGGTACCCTGGTGCAAGTTATAAAGTCTGGTGTGAAAGAGAAGTTGAGGCAGCTAAAACATACAGGGTTAGTTTAAATGTTATGTTTCTATTAGTGATTCGGGATAACGTCTCCTTCTTTATAAAAATTACTTCTAAGTGTATTATGTTCATGAGTGCAGGTCGCTCAGAGGCCACAAGAGGGCGTCAGATCTGGAGTTATAGGCAGTTGTGAGCAGTCAGAGGGGGATGCTGAAGCTTGAACCCAGGTCCTCTGAAAGAGCATCAAGCACCCTTCACCGCTGAGCCATCTCTCTAATCCCAGCCCCATCGTCACCACAACAGTAGTAGCCAGGACAGAAAAAGAAAATACATCTTAGCTTCAGTTTTCTTTTGCTACCATGAAAGCCGCTCAAAATGCTCCTGTGTAAATTACTGTTTGCCTACGAGAAATTGGATGAAGCCAGATGTGGTGGCACACATCCCTAGCAATGGGGAGCCTGAGGCAGGAGGAGGATAGTAAGTTTGGGGCCAGCCTGGGCTATCTAGCTGAGTTGTAGGCTGTCCTGAACTACAGAGAGAGAGAGAGAGAGAGAGAGAGACAGAGACAGAGACAGAGACAGAGACAGAGACAGAGAGGGAGACAGAGAGAGGCAAAAAGAGGCAGAGACAGAGAGACAGAGACAGACAGAGAGAGACAGAGAGACAGACAGAGACAGACAGAGATAGAAAGTTTTCCAATAAATGAGATCTCGGGGCTTTAGACCCTATGGAAGGAGCTCTGAGTGGGGTGGGACACAGACAACCAAAAGCCAGGAAACCCACTGCAGCAGCCCCTGGCAGCTGAGTCCGCACTGATGAGACAATGCAGGATAGTGCTGACATCCGGCCTCTCTGCACGCAGTTCCCTTCCACACTCCTGAACCGATTAGATGAAACGCCTCGATTTAGATAACTGGAAATTGCTTTCTGAGTCTTAATTTCCTATTAGCTCATTAATCTCTCTATTCAGACTCCCAACAAGACAGCTGATGATAATTCCGGAGGAAGTGGGCACTTAAGAGGAGAGCTGTGGAGGTGGGGAGAGGGGCTAGGCACAAAGGAGACATATCTGCCTTCCTGGGTGGAGGGCTATCCCAACATTAATTTATAAAGGCAGCAATGGTGCCAGTTTTCACTAATTGGAGCTCCTAATGGGCCAGGTAAGGGAGAGAGCCTGCATTCTAGCAGGCCAATTACATTGTCATTTTCTTTTTTTTTTTTAAAACAGTGTTAGTAGTGACTTCTCTCACTGCTGTGACAAAACACTAGCAAAAGCAAACTTTGGGGGAGGAAGGGTTAACTTCAGCTCACTTTTCTAGGGTGCGGTCCATCATGGTGGGAAGGTCCAGAGGCAGGAGAATAAAGTGGCTGCCATGTGGCCCCCATAGTCAGGAATCGGAGACAGATGAGCACCGGTGCTCATTTGTGATTCCATCCAGGTACCCAGCCCGTGGGATGAGACATCCGACAGGTAGGGTGGGTCTTTCCATCTCAACTGATCTACTCTGGAAACTTCAGACCCTCCCAGAGGTATGCCTCCTGCAGAGTCTAGATCCTCTCAAGTTGATGGTCTATAGTAAACCTCTACTGAGGCAAATGTCACGAAGTCATTGTAGAGAACAGGAAATGGAGGCACAGAACCGATCACATGGCAAGCATGAGGTGGCATCAGGAGTCAGACGCATGTCCCACCCGTCTGGGGGCTTTATCCATTTTATCCCTTGCCATTGCTTCCAGTGCCTGGACCCCCCTTTAATACATTATATTAATGTTTAGTATCCTTAACCCCTAAATCTGAAATCCAGAATGGCTTCTGACTTGAAACTTTCTGAGCACCCAGGAGACCACAGGTGAGGCAGTAGCCACACCTGACCTCAGAGTTAAAATATGAGCTCACCAAAAATACTATGCAAAGGAAGTTCAAGTTTTAGATTTAAACTTGGCCCTCATCTCCCAAACTCCTCAGATAGGCAAATGTTTGCATTATGCAGACATTCCAAAGTCAGAACACACCTCAAACCTAAAACCATTTGTGGTCCCAAGCGGTACAGAAGTAGAGGTGAGGGTTTCTTCTCCAGTGATATTAAGTATCCCCCTGGTAACCAAGCAGTACAGACTCGTGTTTCTTAACCTGTGATACTAAGTATCCTTCTGGTATTAGCAGGTGGCTGATGAAATGCTCTTGGACGCTTCTGTAAGAAGTGACCTCCAGCCTCCTCCTTCTCAGGGACACCTCTCTGAAAGGTCACTCACTTCTGTCCTTCCTCCTTGTCCTTCCTTCCACTCAGACGCACTTCTCTGCTGAGTCTTAAGTCCTTGACTTTGGATCCTGCATATTGCCTGTTCCTGTCCCTCATCCAATCCTCTAGGATCCCATTCAATATGTTTCTTTTTTTTTTTTTTTAATACTTGAAAAACACATGCAAATGCATGCCCATCCTGTCTCCTTAACTGATGCTCCCTGGGAGACTTTCCCCATAGGATGAGTTTCAACTGACAGCTTCAGTGCACATACATAGGTATGTCATGGGTATGGATCTTGTTTCTGTTGTAGCTGACAAAGGTATATGGTTTGGATAAAGCATGCCAGGACACTATAACAGCTGGGCCAGCTGCTATTACTGTTGAATGGCTGAGCACATTGGTAAAGTCACAGGTACCATCCAACCAGAGTTGATCTGAATTCCGACCCACCCCTCCATTTGCCAGGAGCTATTTTGCACAAGGTGGAATGTGTGTGTGGGGGGGGGCAGTGTTTGTAGATAACAGTGTAAATAAGGTGAGGACATTTCAATGACTCCCTCCAGTAGTCCAGTGGTGGGCGCCAACATCATGTATACTCTTCAAAGGAGAAAAAGGCCAAGATTACAATTATGGGCCTCTTAGGAGTTCAAGCAGAGATGGAACCCAACCTTAGTATTAGTGGCTTCCAGCACCTCAGTTCTGTGTGGCTGGCCCTCTCTCCTGTCCCCAGCCACCTCTCTAGACCCTTGGCAGGGTCTTGGGCTTTGCTCATTACTCCTAGAACAGAAGGCTGGGTGGAAAAGCTGCCTCTGGGTCCCACCTCTAGTGCTGATAATTGAAAAGGCTTGAGAAGTGTTCAGCCTCACTGACTCCTGGCTGAGTCCCTGTCACCTAATTACTTGACTTCAAAGCCTCTACACAGCAGGTGTGAGGATGTGAAAGCCATTTCCTCCACAGGACACAGTGTGAGTTGATACAGTCAAGATGAGTCTCTAAGGCAGCAGGTGTACTGGGGAGACCAGGCAGCCTCTGAGCCAGACCCAAGCACCTGCCCCTGTGCATCCCAGAATCAGAAAGCTAAGGGGCCACCTGAGAGCTGGGGACCACAGAGGACATTAGCTCAGAATGCTAATATATAGCAATTGCTATCCTAACTGCCCTAAGACCATGGAGCTAAAGGATCTCCAGGGGCTGGAAATAATTAATCCTCTCCACAGCCCAGGCTAGCAGGGAGCTCATCCTGGCTGACTTACTCAGGTGAAGTCACCAGACAGACATTTTACAAGATACCTGAAGAGAGAGAGAGAAAGAGAGAGAGACTGACTCTTACTCAGTGTCCCCTATCAGTTATATTGTCTGTTTTGTGATTGTTGAACCCAAGGAACTAGTGAATACATGTGTACAAATATATGCAGAGGGGACACATGACATGTGTGTGCATATATGCAGAGGGACACATGACATGTGCATACATACATGCTGAGGGACACATGACATGTATACATATATACAAAGGGACATATAACATGTGTATGCATACATGCAAAGGAACACATGACATGGATATGCATACATGCTGAGGGACACATGACATGTGTGCATATATGCAGAGGGACACATGACATGTGTGCACATGCATGCAAAGGAACCCATGACATGTGTGTGCATATATGCAAAGGGACACAAGACATGTGTGCATATATGCAGAGAGACACATGATATATATACATACATATATATGCAAAGGGATATGTGACTGCTAATACATTCAGATCCTACACGCTCTCTCATGTGGACTCTTGTTTGTCAATCTGCCAAATCCATGCCCACCTGCCACCAGAGACCTGTTCCACACAAACAGGAGACCCCCAAAAGGAGGTAGTCTGCGGCACATGACATGTATATGCATACATGCCGAGGGACACATGACATGTATACACATATATGTAGATGGACACATGATATGTATATATGCATGCAGAGGACACATGACATGTATACATATATATGCAAAGGGACATATGACATGTATATGCATACACACAGAGAGACACGTGGCATGTGTGCACATATATGCAGAGGAACACATGAGGGACAGAAATGTGAGGTAACTTCCCCACGGTCACACAACTAAGTGGCGGGTACAGGGTTTGAACCTGGTTCATTCTGTCTCCAGAACCCATGACTGGTGTTAGATAGAATCCATGCTGTCCCTTGCCTCCTTCCTAACATTCTGTCAGACATGACAGAATGGGAGTAAGGAAGGAGTAAGGGTGAAGATCAGGGTGGTCCAACCACCCAACCAGAATTAGCATCCTCCATAAAGCCATTGAAAGAGAGAAGCAGAAGTTAAGGGGTCTGAGTTCAAGTCCTCCCTAGCCCATCTCAGCTGAGACCTTTCCAAATCGAGACACAACATTTACAGATATTAAAATGGGAGAAATCATAACACACCTTCAGGGATGGCACACGACGAGAAAGAATAGAGGAGAAAGAAGTTTATAAACTATCCAAGGGATCTGCACACCACAGGGCTGGAGCCATGTTGTCCACCGTCCTCATGACTAAGAAGGCTTTACTGCACCCAACCCACTGCCATAACTCTTTCTGAATTGTCTGTGGCTGCTTTTAAGACACAGGAATCAGTTTCTGAGCATCTGTAAGGGACACACAGAGGCCCCAGAAACCCACTACAGGGCGGACAGTAGTGGTGCACACCTTTAATCCCAGCACTCGGGAGGCAGAGGCAGGCGGATTTCTGAGTTCGAGGCCAGCCTGCTCTACAGAGTGAGTTCCAGGACAGCCAGGGCTACACAGAGAAACCCTGTCTCAAAATCAAAAAAAAAAAAAAGAAAGAAAAGAAAAGAAAAGAAAAGAAAAGAAAAGAAAAGAAAAGAAAAGAAAAGAAAAGAAAAGAAAAAGAAAATTTACTACAGAGCAACTAGAAGAAAAGTTTGCTGACGACTGGTCAGTAACACTGTGTTAGTTTCTTCTGCCGTGACAGAAGTCCTGGGACAACTATAGCTCGGAGGACATAGTCCACCACGTGGGAAAGACTGGTTGTGGGAGTAGGAGGTTCTGCCATAGCAGTGGTGAGGACACAGAGAGTTCTGGGTAGGAAGGGAGCCAGCTAGGACGATTCACCACGTCTATTCCTATAGCCCAGTGTCTGCAGCTAGACCCCAAGTTCAAAAGGATCATCCAATTCCCAGAACATGAGCTGGGAAACCAAGCATCCAATCACATGAGACTGCGTGAAACACTTCATAGTCAAAACCATAATGGAAGCTCTGCGTGCGCGTATGGGAGCCCCTACGGCCCCACACGTGATGCCAGCGCCCCTTCCCCACCTCCCCTCAGCTCTGGCTTTCCTCAGAACTGTTCTCCCTGATAGCCTCCTCAAGCACACAGCTCCGCCCGGGGACCTTTCTGAAATACAAAGAAAAAAAAAATCTCTCCCAGAGTCAAGAGCTCACACTTGCCGGGCCACGCCCATGCCACGCCCCCCTCAACCCCCCCCCCCATCTAGCATTGTTAAAAAAAAACCATCCCTTAAAGGAAAAGCACTCACTTGCAGTTTTTACACTTGAGGCCAAAAAGCATCCCTTTCCCGCAGACCGTGCACGTCTGAGACATCCAGTACTTGGTGGAAAACCTGTGGGAAAGAAACAGGAAATGTCCAAGGTGAGTCACTGGTCACACACCCAGCAGGATGCACCCGGAGGATGGGAAGCCGCCGATGATATGCTCTGGATTCCAGCCTTGTTTGTTCCAAGACATGTGGCAACTAAGTTTCATCAAGTTGCTTAAACCAGGAAGCCTCAGTCTCCTTGCCTGTAAAGTAGGGGTGATTGTGACAGTGTGACAGCATGTTGAAGGTGTCGCGGCATCTGAGACATAGGTCATGCTCAAAGAACTGGGCCATGACTGTGATTACCTTGAGTGCTCATTACGGTCAGGGATTCACTCAACAAACATACTTTCGGTTGGTCTACTCGTGGTATGTTCAGTTCTATAAGAGAGCAGTGGGCTCTCCAAATAGAGGAGCAGCAGAGCACTTCCCACTCCCAATCCTACCCGGACAAACAAAACCTTTGCCTGACCATCCGCCCATCTTTCCCCAGTCACTGCCACCTGCTGCAAACAGTATGGAAATCCCCACACATCACCAGTCCAGTTTGGAAGTCACTAGATGAACTCATAGATCACACCTCCGGGCGCTGGGGTATGCTTCCTGCCTTGAGATAGGAGACAGAGTTGGGGGCTGGAGCAGGCAAAAGTATTGAAGGTTCCCGGGTCACAGTTTATTTTAATTTTCAATTTGCGCCACCGCCGGCAGTAGTTGTGGCTGATCTCCACGGCCTCCTCCAGAGTGTCCAAGGGGAAACTTGGATGCAGTTACATAACTCAGACACAGGGAATTTTGGGGGTGGTGGGGGGGAGCCTGCCTCCCTCAGCTGGCCCCTCTCATGGGATCTGGGTCAGATCTCCGAACACAGTGAGCCATCATCAGCCTGGAGCTGCCACCAGAGAAGCAAACAGTAATATTCACAGCGGAGATGCTGGCTGGCCTGTGTTCCCTCTTAGCTTTGGGCTTGGGCTTGGCTAAGCCCCTTTGGGTCTTAGCAGGGCTTAGCGGGTCTATTCTGCACACTGGGGTTGCTCAGGGGAGGGAATGCCAAAAGACCCACACACTGAGTAAGTGGCACAGGAAGAGGGGAAGGCGTGAGGGGCCTGCGGGCTGTTTTCTCTCCTCTCCAGCCCTGTCTGTCCCCTGGCTGGGTGTTCTCTGCTGTCTGGCTCCTGCTGTAATAATTCTAGTGACAGAGAGTGAGATCTATTGCCGCTAGTGATGTATTTTTTTATGAGACAGGGTTTTATTACAAAGCCCAGGCTATCCTTGAACGCTTGACCCTGAGCCTCGCTCTCCTGTGTGCCGGGACTGCTAGTGTGTATCATTACACCTGACGACGACACAGGGAATTGGTTGTTAACATCATTTCTTTACCAGGCAGGGAGACTCTCCTTCCTGGCATCTAGCCAGGGGCTGGGAATGCAGAGTGAGGCTGAAGAGCTAATGGCCAACAGGAGGCCCTCCCTGCACCAGGGAGCCAGCTCTGGGACCCAAGGTGGTCAACCTGCCTGATTCCCCTATATACCAGGGTCTGAAGCTGGGCAGTGCCAGGTTCCAGTATAATGGTGGGAAAGTCCAGGGGTGGGCATCAACCAGGTGAGGGTATCTCCAGGCAGGGGTGTGGCTGAGCAGCAAGGATGACCAATCTGGAGGAGTGGCTGAGCCGGAGATGTGGTGAACACAGAGGTGGAAATGAACCACAGCCGTAGGCAACCCGGGAGTGAGCTGAACGAGGGATCGTGCCCAGTCCAAGGTGGAGCTGAGCCAGAAAACATTTTACAAGGCCCTCGTCTTGCCTCCCCTCCCCGCCACAGCTCAGGCCCCTAACCATTGCTCCACCTGATCACTGACGTGTCCGTCACTATTTCTCACGGCTACACCAAGGTCTCCCTTGGTTTGAGCGCTGACATTTTTCTGTAAGAGCTGTTGATGAGTCGCCGCTACGGAGTGCTCTGTCCAGCCTGGCCCCAGGCTGAGGCCGTGTGTCTGTGTTGGTACCTGGTGTTTCTCCCCTCGGGCCTCTGACAGACCTCTGGGGACTGTCATGGCTTGTTGGCAGACCCTCTGCTGACTGGCCAGCTCCCCAGGGGCACAGACCGACGTCCCATGGCATTGACAGTAGCACTCTGTACTGCCACACTATCGCAAGCCTCCTGCATGTTGGAAGGAAGATTCCCTGAAAGAGCGAACCAGAGTCCAGCTGGCTGCCTGGGGGAGGTGTCTCAGATCTCATGGGCTGAGCATAATTAATTAGCTTTCCATCCCTTCCCTTATCCGATGAGGCCTCAGTTTCCTCTCAGCAGTGAGCTTCACCATCCCAGCCTGACTTCCTCTCGTCTCCCCTGAGTCTGTGAGGAGACTGGAACAACAACGTGTAGAAGGCTCAATCTGGGAGAGTCACGAAGTTGTTGGAAAACAAATTCCAGGCTGTGGGGGATCCGAGTCGCCTGTTGGTCTGCTGCTTTGGGCTAACCTCTAGCAATGCGTCTAGCTGGTCACCCTGAGTTTCCTTGAGTAGAGAGCTCCGCCACGGAGCCTGAAGTACTTATTAGTAGGAGCGAGGTATGTGTGCGCGGTGCACACCATCATCTTATTTTATAAGCAGGATGCATGAATTTAGGGGATTTGGCTTAACTCTTACAAGAAAATAAAGTTTCTTCTCTAACCGTGGTTTGACGTCACTCTCTCTGTAGCCTGCTTGGCTTGTTTAATGTTACAGTTTAATGTTATTTCTTTGAAGATCTTCACTGTAGTATCCCGGGGTCTTGCTTTATTTCTCTCATTGTCTGGTATGTGCTTTTTAATAATAAAAACATCACTTGGACAAAAAAAAAGAAAAAAAAATGGAGCCCAGAGAGGTTAAGTAATCTCTCAAGGCTACAAAGTGTTACCAGGAAGGATTAGAACTCAGCTCAGCCTGACTATAAAGTCTCTGCTTTTAGCTGCCTGCTGTGGATTTGACCAAGGCAAGGCTGTGATGCAGACACTTGGGTCCTGTAAAAGACAGGACATGACAGCATGGGAGCTAGGGATGGACACATTACAGGTCCCCATAGGAATCAGCCCCCTTTACCACCATCAACCTCCTACCTACCTGTGCTTGATGGAATTGCCAAGGTCTCTGCGTGGGATCTGTGGCGACCAGCGAGGTACAGAGAGTGTGTCTGTGGGGACAAGAGCAGACAGGAAGGTCAAAGGCTCAGCCATCTCTGCCTGGACCCTGGGAATAGAAAGGAGCCCCAACATCACCGGCCTCAGAAAGGTTGCCCGGATGCTTCAGCCTGCCGAGCCATGGCAGTGCCCAGTTTAGGTCATGGGCTCTTGAGTCCCAGGAGACTCCCCAGGCAAGGCAAGTAGCAGATGCCTTCAAATATGTCTATCAGCCGAGGTAGGGTGTGCGGAAGCATACCAGTCAGTCTAGTGCTCAGGCTGAGGCAGGAGAACTGTGTGTTCAAGGTCATTCTGTGCTACATTGTAATAAAAGTGAAGAAGAAAGGAAGACGGAAGCTGTATGTGTGAGACTGTGGAATGAATCAGTGATGGATGAAGGCTTTGCCAACAAACCCGAACACCTGAGTTTGATGCCTGGGTCCCACACGGTAGAAGGAGAAAACTGACTCGTGCAAGTTGGCCGCCACACGTGGGCCCACATACACACACAACTGATTAATTGTTATTAGTTAACGATTAATTAGTAATTAATCGTTAATTAATTAAACATTATTTCTTTAAGGGCCTTGATTATAATATAATGGCCAAGTTCTAGGTCTTCTGAAATGCTGAGCCCCACCCCCACCCCACCCTCATTGCCCACTCCCCCTGCACCAGCCTCCTGGAAGTCCTTGGCAGGCAGTAGACATAAAACAGCCCTAGACAGACAGGGAGAGAGGCAAATGGCCAACCCCACGCCAGCACCCACTTCTTAGCCAGATGGATGGAGCCTTCTGGGGGCCTCAGGGCTGCAGATGCAGTCCCCATTTCTCACAGCCATTGTTACGGAGTGTTGCTCTCAGAACACACTGCGGCGGAGCATTTAACCCCAGCCTACTCTCTCTTCTATCTTGTAATGGTCCCAGCCATCTGAAAGCTGTTTCCAGAGACCTCTGTGCTGCCCTTGCAAAGCTGGGACCCATTTGAGCAAGAGCTGATGTTTTCCCAAGCCGCCAAATGTTAAAGGAAACTGAAGAAAGAAGTAGCTTGATCGATTCACAAGACCCACAGCCTGCACAATGTCTAACTAAAGCTCAACACTCATTTCACTACTCAGTTCTGTTTCTAGGGGAGATAAAAGAAAAAAGAAAAACAATGTTCTCTAAAAATATTTGTCCACATCAACCCCTTTTCCAGAATGACATCAGACATGGGAGGAAAGATGCTACCCATTAATGCTGAAAGGCTGGGCAGGAAAAGTTTAGCCTCCTCTGAGTCATTTATCCAATGGGAAGTACTGAATGAGAGTCTACTCACAGGCCATTAGTAGTGCTTGACTAGAGGTGAGTTGAGAAAGACTGAGAGGAAGAGCAGTGAGATTGATTAGTAATGTCTGCCCTGAGTGAGGAAGGAGGTAGACCTTATAAGTCTTGAGATTGATTAGTAATGTCTGCCCTGAGTGAAGAAGGAGGTAGGTAGACCTTATAAGTCTTGAGATTGATTAGTAATGTCTGTCCTGAGTGAGGAAGGGGGTAAAACCTTACAAGTCTTGAGATTGATTAGTAATGTCTGCCCTGAGTGAGGAAGGAGGTAGTTCCTACAAGTCTTAGATATATTTAATTCCTCTACAAAAGCAAGAACCAAATCTTCATCTTTGCATTTACTTCAGAGCAAAGTGCCCGGGACTGAGTATGTTCTTAACACATGTTTAATGAACGCAAGAGTATTGAACCAGAAAGAGTTTATTGAACACTTAGTATGTGCCAAGAAATCCTCTGTGTACTTAATAGCCAGAAGCTATGTGTCCTTGCACCCAGTGCCAGAGTTATTCCCATTGTACAAAGGAAGGCAAAGGAGTCAAGGAGGTGTGCCTATCCGCTCAAGGTTACACCCACATAGCAGGTACCAGTAGAAGCAAGTGCAGATGTTCAGAAATCCTCCCCAAAGGGACTGGGAGGATAGCTCAGTGGGTAAAGTGCTTGCTATGCAAGCATGAGGACCTGAGTTCAGATCCTCCACCCATACCCAGGAGCTGGGAATGATGACAAACACGGATCTATCATGGCTGCACCAGGGAGGTGCAAGCCCAGTGCACACACATATGCAGACGCATACACACATATGTGTGCAGACACAGGCACACACACAGACAGAGACACACACACAGACACACTCAGACAAACACAGGTACAGGCACACATAGACACAGACACAGACACACACACACACACACACACACACACACACATGTCCACAGACACAGGCACAAGCACAGACACACAGAGACAGAAAGACACATACACACATATGCACAGACAGACAGACTCGGCACAGGCTCAGACATACACATATGTGTGCACAGACACACACACACACACACACACACACACACACACACACACCCCAAGGGAGTACTTTCAATGTCCTTAACAGAGGAACTTCCTCTCCCTTTGGGATATTTGGAGATTTCTGAAGGCATTCAGAAGGCATCACAGCATGCAAGTTTGTTACTGGTAGCTAGTGGGATGAACCCCCGGGGTGCTGTTGAACATCCCATAATACCTAGGTGAGAAATACCTCCACAGGCACTCAACAACTAAAGTACCCAGAGAATCATTTGCCCCAAGGGTCAGACTCCTGACTGGGAGTTTCTATTACTGCCTGCCCTGAAAAGCAGAAGAAGCAAGCTCAGATGACAGTCAGGCACAGGACAAGTCATCTCGGGCTATGAGCATCTCCCATTAGCTCCGTGTGGTATTTAGTCCCCATCCGGCCCCTTTGCTCAGGACAGACGCAATTAAGCTCCAGGACTGGCTTTCACTTTGCAGGCTGGGTTTGGGGGGTGGGGTGGAGGGAGTGCTGGTGAGGGGGGTGCATCCTGTCAACTGCATTAAGCAGTGAAGCCTCATTAGTCTGGAGCCATCACTCCCGGGGCTTGGCTTCATCTGTGGGCGTGAGACTCAACTCTAAGAGTCTCTCTCTTGCTTCCTTTGTTTGGGTTTCAATAAACTTGCCACTGTGAGCCTCAGAGCAAAGGGAAATGGCTGGAAGGGGAAAGGGAAGAAAGAAAGAAAAAAAAAAAAAAAAAGATTCCGGGGGAACCAAGGCCTTATCATAACAGGAAAGGCAAATAACATTTACGGCAATTAAACCAATCTAGAAACTTCTTCGTAACAACCAAAGCGTCTATTAAGATGTCTCTGTAGCTGGTAGAAGCCACTTTTCCACCCCAATTTTCTGATAACAAGACAGTCCTGCTCGGCGCTGCTGTCTTCATTCTCAGGGGAAGAATAATAGATGCCTGAGATATTTCCCTCACCAGGGAAGGGGAAGGGGAAGTTGGGAGGAAGACCGTCCTTATTCTGAAGAGGACAGGGGACACCATGCAGGACCCCTGGCCTTTGAGATCACTATGGAAATCAGAGAGTCAAACAGAAGACCTCATAGAAGGGTCCGACCTTAATAAAGTGTCTGTATTATATACATTTTTGGTTTGGATTGGTTTGGTTTGGTCAAGTTTTTGAGGCAGTCTCAGGTAGCCCAGGCTGGCTTCAACCTTGCTATGTAGTCCAGGCTAGCCTCAAATTCATAATCCCCTGACTTCCACCTCCCAAGGGCTAGGACCACCCACCTCCCAAGTACAGGAATTGCAGGCAAGTACCACTGTTTCTGGCCCAGATGATATGTAAATTTGTTACAAAACTTCAAACTCTGATCTGGAGAGTGATATCAGGTATGAGGGGAATAAAACAGTGAGAGGTACGAGATATATCAGACAAAACTGGAAGGGTTCGAGAAAGCAGAGGGAGAGAAGAATGAAAAGGAAAAAGAAATAAGAAGAAAATTAGAAATGAGAAATATAGTAAGTTGGGTGTGGTGACACAGGGCTGTAACCCAAGCTACTGAGGAAAGTGACGTCAAAGGTTCACAAGCTTAAGGTCAGCTTGAGCTAAGGGGAGAACTCAAGGCCAGCCTGGGCTAAGGAGAGAGCTCAAAGCCAGCCTGGGCTACAGAATGAGTCCAAGGCCAGTCTGGGCTATAGAATGAGTCCAAGGCCAGGCCTCCCTCAGCCTGTCTCTGCCCCTTCTACAGTGCTGTAGCAGAGTACCTGACAGGTTACATTGTATCCCACCTCCCGGGTTCTTAGTCCAGCATGGTAGAGCAAGTGACAGAGAGAGCTGCCCTGCCTTGTGGTCGACCAGGAAGCAGAAAGAAACAGACCACACAGGACCTTCAGTGCTGCTCCTATTAACTCAAGGTCTTGTTAAATAGCACCCCCACCCTGGGATAAGCGCACCCCTGGGAAACTGTGTCCACAGCTTACAAAGCACAGCCAACTTGCTCAGAGTCGGGCAGCTAGTGCTGAGCGGAGTTCTGAAGCCGGTTCCTATAAATCTTAAGCCACGCTCCCTGTAGATCACGGTGTCCCCCTTCTCAGGCAAATGTGACAGTCATCTTAAGCACCATGCCTTCCTAGAGTCGACATGGACTGGAAGCAGAGGAGAGAGGCCTCTAAAGCCCCTGCAGAGATGAGGAGGCAGGCCTAATCCATCACCATTTCCATGGAGATAAAGACCTGAGCTCACCACGTTAATGCGAACAGCCAGTGTGCATTGAGCGTCTACTATATGGAGGCCCTAGGTTGCGTGATTTAGATTCGGGATTCCATTTAATCCCACAGTTGCATTTTAGGCAGGGATGTGGGTTCTGAGCTAGGACAGCCTGGAGCCAGAGAACCGCTATGGAAAAACTCAGAAATGGCCCAGGAGTTCCAAACTGTCTTTAAGCTTTCCTTACGGGGACGAGTGACAACTTAGCCTCATTCACGTTGAGTAGAAAATTCTCTGAGCCCCAAGAGATCTGCACCTAATAAAACTTAATCCATAAAACTTTCTATGTGAGGCCAGGGGCTAGGCACCAGCCCAAGTCCCACTAATTTATCCAGGGTGTCCAGCCAGCAAGCCTTGACTAAAGCTGCCCATACCATTCACACAGTGGGTGAGAACTCTATTAGCTTCAATATCCAATTCAAATATAATATATATCTCAGATCTAAAAGCATTTTAATTATGTGCCGTCTCCAAAGGTTACAGCTCTGTGAAGCTCTGGGGCCAAATGGAGTTTATTCACAAACTTAGACCTCACTTTCTCCAGAGACACATATAGTCCACTTCATAAGCTTCAAACATCATCATGAAATCTCTTAATGACTTCATAGGGGGGGCCATGTGGTACCGGCCAGTGCATTGATGAAGGTGGGCGTGATAACCACACTTCACTGATAACAGGCTGGTGACTTAGCTTGGTGGGTGACGGCCTTTGTTACCCCAAGCCTGACCATTTGAACTCGACCCCTGGGACCCACACGGTGGAAGGAGAGAGAGCAGACTCCCACAGGGTCCCCTCCAGCTGCTACACAGAGCCCCAGTACTCAAAATGAATTGTAAGTCAATCAAAGAAAACTGGGAGCCAGGTCAACAGTCAAGGTGCTTGCCGTCAAGCTTGATAACCTGAGTTTAATCCCTACGAGGGAGGAGAGAAATACATGCACTCACACACACATGCAACAAATACCATCATTTAAAAAAGAGTCACTGTCAGCTTGACTGGGTTTGGAATCACCTAGGAAGCTCCCTTGTGGGCGTGCCCATTCGGGTGCTTCCAGAGAGGTTTAACTGAGGAAGGAAGACCTACCCTGAATGTGGTTAGCACCACACCTAGGGCTCTGATTCCAGACTGAATTAAAAGGGGCAAAGGAGAAAGTGAGCTGAGCCCCAGCCTCCATCTCTCTCTGCTTCCTGACTGTGGATGTCATGTGACCGGCCGCCTCACGCTCTTGCCCACCATGTCTTCCCCACCTCGATGGGCTGTAGCCTCGAACCGTCAGCCACAGCAAACCTGTTTAGTCCCAGCTACGGGTCCCTGGTGCGGTGGACTTTGGTCCCCCAGTATGGAGTAAGCTCTGGGAGAAGGGACTGATGGTGGGGGCGCAGTTGTGATTCAGGGTGCCCTAACACACATCGTGGAGCTGCTTACAAGGATTTGAGGGGGGCTCCTGAGGACTCCCTATGACACTGAGCCCAAGTAAGAGACAATAGTGAATCCACCTGTCTAGGCCTGGGGCCGTTCTGACAAAAACAAACAAACAAACAAAAAAAAACACTTGACTCTGGTTTCCATCATGTGGGGTGTCAGTCAGCCAATGAGGTGGCTTCTCACGTCACCAAGAGAGTTGGGACATAAAATAGACCTGAGCTATCAATGTCAACTCCTACCTCCCAAGACCCGCTTCCTCCAGCCAGACCACCCTCCAAAAGATTGTACAACCTTCCAAAACAGCTCTACCAGCTGAGGGGATAATCCAACCGCAATCCAACCCCAACATGGCATGAATGGAGGTGCTGAGGTCAAGCCCCTGACTATACTATACAGGGGGGGTCAGGGTGGAGATCTGAAGTAGAATACAAGGTTCCTGAGGAGACAGAAAACCTTCCAGAATGAGGAGCCTTAACAAGGGGTTCGTCACCCAGTGCAAGGTAGTAGGAAGAATGTGGAATTTTCCAGTAGGCAGATGTGTGACCAACACCAGCTGTGTCAAGCTGAGGGACCTCAGACCCATTTACCTCCCTGACAATCTGTTAGGTCTCTTACAACAACTAAAAAGCGGGGTGGTGGTGGCACACACCTTTAATCCTAGCACTTGGGAGGCAGAGGCAGGCAGATTTCTGAGTCCGAGGCCAGCCTGGTCTACAAAGTGAGTTCCAGGACAGCCAGGGCTACACAGAGAAACCCTGTCTTGGGAAAAAAAAAAAAGACTCATAGATTGTCCTAATGGAGCTGTTAGAGGGATGGTGGGAGTCATGATTAGAGTTCACTCGCATAGTGCCTGATACATTGTTGCTGTTGGTTGGCAACATCCTATTCATCATCCCAGAACCCCTAGGCAGTTAGAACACTGCAAGCGCTCTGCTGTCTGTGATTTAGGGCAGAGGTCGGTACACTCGACCCTTGAGTCTAATGAGACCTGTTGTGCGGTTCGGTAAATACACTTTGTTTGGCACCCAGCCACCCTCAGACACTGATGTGTTATCTGCGGCTGCCTTGCCACAGCATTGAGAGGCGGTGACAGAGACAATGTAACTAACTCACAGAGCCAAAAATAGTGACCAACTGGACTCTTACAGAAAAAGTTCGGGGATGACTAAGAGATTCATTTCCTTAGTCCATTAGACTTCTTCCTGCCCTACCTCACCTCGGAGTCACTAGGGTTCAAGACTCACTTTTTGGTACTTGCTGATAAGAACCTTTTGGCAAATGATCAAACCAAAATATCTAGAAGTCCTTAGCGTCTCACTTAACCTAGCAGCTGCTGACACAGGGAGAGTCACAACAATCTTAGCCAAAATGCTAACCCCGTGGGGCTGAGAGAGGGTTCAGCAGCACAAGCATGAGGACCTGAGTTTGAATCCCCAGCCAGGTATGGTGGTGTGTATCTGTATGTATAGTTCTGGAGATGGGAGGTAGAGACAGAGAAGACCCCTGAGGCTTACCGACCAGCCTGCCTAGCTGAATGGGCAAGCTCCAAACTTAGAGAGAGACCCTGTCTCAAAAAAAAAAAAAAAAAAGGTGGGGTGTGACTAGGAAGACGATACTAACCTCTTGCCTCCACATGAACATGCCTGTGCTTGCACATACATGAACATATACACACATGTGTCACTGATACACAGATGCTAACTCTAGCCCGTGTCCCTCCATTTCTTTTCTCTCTTCCTCTTCTCGTCTTCTTTCCTTCTTTCTTTCCTTCTTTTCCTTCATTTTCCAAGAGTCTCCCGCAGCTCAAGATGGACTTGAACTCCTGACCCTCAGCCTCCACCTGCTGAGAGTGCTGGGCTTTTATGGGCTTATACCACCATACTCAGCTCAGCTTGTGTTCTTCCTGCCCCCTGCAGTCCGCTGGTAGAATATTCCTTGAGACAATGACATCTCTGATGGCAGGTCACTGCTGAAATCCAGTCTGCTCGCTGAGCAGAGGAACAAGAAAATTAACTCCCACTGCAGCTGTCTGGCTTCATTAATGAGATTTTTCTAGTTGTTACTTTATCAAAGCAGAGAAAAGACCTTGAGGATATGTGAGCCAGAATCAGAGGCGGGTGGTGGTTACAGGGGAGAGAGGATGGAGGAGATGCCTCTGGGGGAGTGTATCCAGGTGGAAAAGTACTCTGGGAAGACAGGTGAGCGTGGGGGTGGGGAGGGGACGACACACCGTAGGTGAAAGATGGGAGGGGCAGTGTGTGGGAGGGAGAAGTGGAAAAGTCAAGAGGATGTGCCCAGAAGACATCACACAAGGGTCCCTATCCAAGATCTGTGTCACCTGTCCCCTCTATCCAGGTGCTGGCTAAGGTCTTAGACTTGAGAGGACAACCTAGCAATACTACCTTCCCTAGCCAAAATAATTGCCAATGGACATCTATACACTTTTCCGTACACCCACAGCTGCTTACATCTCTCATCCCACACCTAAGAGAAGCTTCCTATACCAGCAGAGAGAGCCGCTGATGGAAATCCCACAACTGGTCAAAATGCAGAGACAATTTACCACGAGGCGTCTAAGCCCCCAGCTGTAACATCTACCACACAACTCCTGCACCTAAAGCTCAGGGGACGTCGAGGAAGAGGGGACAGAAAGACAGACAGTGTAAGCCTGAAGACCGGACACTGCGGCGAGTTGGAGTCTTCTGGGTATGGCAGAGGTGCTGTGCCCATATAATCCCAACAATATGGTCACCCAAGCAAGATCTACAGTGACAATGCCAGGTGATGTGCCAATGGGGATGAGGGAAATCTTCTAAGCCTTCCCCCAGTTGAAGAACTGCAGAAAATCAATGGCTGCAGAGAGAGAAAATTATTTTCTCCCCAGGCATGCATCCTCCTGACAGATTATCCATTCCCAAGTGGTCAGCCCTAAACATGTCTACATATAAGCAACACTAAATGAACTCATTAGGTTGTATACACGCGCACGTACACGCACACACACATACACACACATACCATATATACATGCACACACCCACAGTCTCACACACTCACACAACACACCATACATACATGCATGCACACACACATATCACACACACACATACATGAGCACATGCATATGTGCCATGTACACACACGAATGCACATATACACACACTCATATGCATATACATACACTATACATACACACACACACACACACACACACACACACACCACAAGTAGCTAAAGAAGAAAAAAGGTCATGAATTTGAGGGAACACATGAAAACTTGGACAGGGGAGGGGGCTGTTTAAAAACATACTGTTAAAAAAGTACTCGTGTTTTAAATTTTCAACAAAATTTAAAAGTTTAATTTAAAAATAAGATAAAGTGAAGCAACAAAGAGAGACATCTTTGGAATCTAGTAGGAAGGTCTTACTATATTAATTCTGATATTCTTCTCTTTTAAAAATGACTGTTGCCAGCTAGGCATGTCTTTAGTCCAAGTACTCAGGAAGCAGAGGCAGGGGGACCTCTGTGAGTTCGAGGCCAGTTTAGTCTATAGAGTGAATTCCAGGACAGCTAGGGCTACTCAAAGAAATCCTGTCTCAGAAAGGTCAAACCAAAGCCAATACCAAAAAAATGCTGCAACTGGTCTCTGAATCATGACAGGTAATTTTCCCCACAATTCACTGTAAATCAAACCTGCAAACAGAGAAGTCACCATTGCTCCATTGTGGAAATGATAGATGGGTGAATTTAAGATGTAAACAACTGGATGGGGAGGTGGCCGGAGCTGATGGAGACTGGGGGTTGGGGAGTGGCCAGCAGCTCGAAGGAGTAAAAGGGAAAGTGAGATCATGGGGGTGTGGTGGGCTGAGGTCATGGGGGGTTAAGGTCATGGGGTTCTGAGGTCTGGGGGGGGATCTAGGTCATGGGAGGCTGAGGTCATGAGGGGCTGAGGCCATAGGGGGCTGAAGCCATGGGGGGGGGCTGCTCCAAGGATTGGAGGGAATGGAGGGAGCTCTGTCTTCCCCAGGATCCAAAGACAGGTAGGTACATTTGGAAGCCTGCCTTTCATCTGCCCTCTTTCTCTCAAGTTTTTACTGCTATGCTTTGAAAAGAAGGGGGCATGCCAAGATGTCAGACTCCTTCAGCATAATGAAATGATACAGTTACAACAGAAACAGAACTCAAATATTAACATCGAGACATCTAGAATAATCCTGACAGTAACTGCCCTGTCTCTCTCTGTTGGGTCCTGGGGGGGGGTGGGCAACCCCGCCCTTGCCCCAGATCTCAGCTGAGGCCAGCATTTCCGGTCACCTGCTTGGGGGGGGGCGGCGGGGGTGGGAAGTGCTTGTGAAATCGATTGTCCACAGGGAATTCATGGGCTGCGGTAGGATTGCTCGCCTAGGACTCAGAGGCCAAGACCTTGCTTACTTAGCAAGGAGCTGGTGGCGAATGGCCTTTTTCTGTCTGTGTAACCTTAAAATTTGGGACAATCCAAGGTCACTGTTCCAAAGACAGGCATCACTGTGGGTAGGTACTACAGTGACCCACTGAGGCTGCATGAAATAGGCAACTCTTCCCCAGCCAGGTGACAGAGCTAACTAAACGAGGGGCTTCACTTATTTCCATCCTAGCCTTTGCTGGCATTTCCCCAGAGAACATTCTCATCATAGCATGAAACTGCAGTGTGTGTGTGTGTATGTGTTTGTGGGGCACAGGTGTGTGTACAGATGTGTGAAGTGAGTATACACGCATGCACATAGAGGCCTGAGGACAACCTTAGCTGTTGTCCCTCAGATGCCATCCAACTTTTTTTTTTTTTTTTTAATTTGAGACAGAGACCATCATCGCCTTATAATTCATCCAGTAGGCCAGACTGGCTACCCAGCAAGCACCTGAGATCCGCCTTTCCCTGCCTCGCCAACGCTGGGATTACAAACATACAGCATCACCACATCTGGCTTTAAAATTTCTTTTAAAAAAATCACATCCATTTACTAATTGTCTCTCTTAGGATTTCTATTGCTATGAAGAGACACCGTGGCCACGGAAACTCTTAAAAAGGAGTGCATCCAATCGGGGCCTTGCTTACAGTTTCAGTTCATTCTGTTACTATGTCAGGGTGCACGGCAGCACGCAGGCAGGTGTGGCGCTTGAGCAGTACCTGAGAGCTTTGTATCCTGATCAAAAGGAGAAGGCAGAGGGCCACTGGACCGGGTATGGATTTGTGAAACCTCAAAGTCCAGCCCTGTAGTAGAAAATAATTATAGTCTCAGCCCGAGCCTTCTACTCTGCGCCTTTGGTTATTGAATGCTGAGAAGAAAGACACACTCACAGCCTTTATATTTACAATAAGCTTTAGGCAGCACAATAGCTGGGCAGCTGCTTACCCTCCATGCTGACAGAATTTATTCCCCTATTGATAACCCCGAATTATTATTTACTAAGGACTACGTTCCATCTGGGCTGCTCTTACCTCCAATTGGGCAGCCCTTTGGGCCACGTTCTCTTGGCCCTTAGCCCATGGTGGCTCTCTCCCTCCTGCATGGTCCTCTCTGACCCAAGCCCTCGAAAACTCAACCCCACCTATGTCTCTCCTGCCCAGCTATTAGCTGCTGGCATCTTTATCTATCAGTCAAAATTAACAGGGGGCAGGGCCACTCAGTGTCTTATGTGCAAACTCTCTTTGGGGTAACCAGTCTTGCATTCCCCAAATTAGCATTAGAACACAAGCAGCATTAGGTCAACCCACTACACACACACACACACACACACACACAAACACAAACACAACCCTCCACAGTGAGCTTCTAAGGTCACCCCTTCTAATCCTTCCAAACAGTTTACCAGCTGGGGACTAACGTACATAGATGAGCCTACACAATCATTCACATTCAAGCTATTCACACATATTTATCTATTTATTTGTTGGTGTTGGGGGGAGGGATGCGGGCAGGTGCCAGGCACATGTGTGGAAATCAGAGGATAACTTACGGAAGCCAGTTCCCTCCTTGTCACATGAGGTCTGGAGACGGGATTCAGGCTATTGATGTTGGTTGATGTAAGCATCTTTATATACTTAGCCATCCAGCTTTTCTAAAAACACGAGTCCTGAGAACCACGCTCAGGGCCTCCTGCTTGTATGCCCAACCTTTTACCACCAGAGCTACCTCCCCAACCCCTAATGCAGCGCCTACCTTTAAAGATGCTATTCTCCTGGACTAGAGCCTTCTCTTCCCTTCTTACCAATGCTTGCTCCAGGGTGTAGTCTTACACACAGCTCCTCCATGAAGCTGGCACGAACATACAGGGAGCCACCACCCCTCTGTGGTATTTAGTACACAGCATCCCTTTGGGGTTCTTAGCTTGTCTTATGCATAGAGAGATCAGGGGCACACATCCATTTTTCCCCCCTCTCCCCTTGACCATGAACTCCTGAAGAGACAAAGTACCAACCAGGAATCTTCAATGTTTCTGGGCAGCATTTAGTTCTGTGCTGAGATGAACCACTAACCATAGAGTGTAACCCGGGCCTCCAACTGGCATCTTGTCTCCTCCATTTGCTGAAGAACCAGGGCTCATCAGGAGCCCTATCCTCCCCTGATCGCCCCCAAATGCCGTACATATCCCCAGACCCATTTCCCCAGGCCTACCCTATACTGGGGACTCTGCTAGAATGGCTGGGCACAGAGCACCCACCCCTCACCAGCTGCAAAATGTAGACCACTGCCCCCGCCCCCACACCTCTGTCTGTGCTTCCCAGTCCACCTGACAGTAGGCAAGGAACTCCACACATCTCAGTCTCTCCCAACTGTCCCCTGTGACAGCCACCATAGATGGAATCCCTTGCCAAGGCCTTGGAATTCACCTCCATATCTACATCCATTCCCATGGCCCCACTGGGGAGGCTGTGTGGATTTGATTGTAGAGACGAAGGCCCCTAGGCTAAACAGAGGAACAGAGCATAACTTAGTGCAACCAGGGCCATTGTCTTGCTTCTGCAGGCACAGCCTGGTAAAGTCACCCAGGCTCTCTGAACTGAGCTCAGTCCGGTGACAGTCCCCAACACAGGCCTGGTGTGCTGACGGCTGGGCTTCCCCAGATTGCTAGCTACTGAAACCACCCAATGATCACCCAGGCTAACTTCATTTAGAGATCAGCAATTCTTGATCCAATCCAGCCCACGGCATTTTTTTTATAAATAAAGTTTTATTGGGACCATACGACCAATAAACTGAACCATTCACCCCACTGAACTGATTGGTCATAAGGCAGGCTGTGTAGCACATAGGCCTGGCATAATCATTGTCTGACCCTTTGACAAAACCTGGCCTGGCTCTGATTGAATGGTCCTAGTCTACAGGTACCTTCTTTGCCTTTCTGTCTCTGAGAACACATTAACTGAAAGGGAAAAAAGTTAAAAGAACTGAAAGGTTTATTTTGGCTTGTGGATCCAGGCGTTTGGGAAGGCAGGACAGAGGGAGTCTGCACCGGTTAGTTTTATGTCAGTTTGACAATGGCTATAGTCATCTGAAAGGAGGGAGCCTCAATTAAGAAGATGTCACCATAAGGTTGGGCTGAAGGCAAACCAGTAGGGCATTTTCTTAATTAGTGATTGATGGGGGATGGTTCCACCCATTGTGGGAGGGGCCACCCCTGGGCTGGTGCTCCTGGGTTCTATAAGAAAGCAGGCTGAGCAAGCCATGGGGAGCAAGCCTGTAAGCAGCACCCATCTGTGGCCCCTGCATCAGCTCCTGCCTCCAGGTTCCTGCCCCGACTTCCTTCAGTGATGAACAGGGATGTGGAAGTGGAAGCCGAATTAACCCTGTCCTCCCAAGCTGCCTTTGACACTGGTGTTTATCACAGCTACAGAAACCCTGACTGATACAGGCTTCATCTGTGGTGGTGGGGAAATGTGGTAGAGGCTGATACATGGTGATAAAGTGGGACCGCTTAGAGTATGTGGCTGGAACCGGGGACGGGACCATAACCTTCAAAGGCCCACCCCTAGGGACCTATTCCCCTAATTCCTTATGGTTCCACAGTAACCCTATACTGTGTCAACATGTGGCGGATATCCCAGGTTCAAAGCTAAATACCAGCAGTTCTAAAGTGCTGACCAGTTTGTGGGCTGCCAGCCTGAGTGTTCTAAATTCGTCAGCTTAGTGAAGGCTTCCAACAGTCAAGTCTGTATCACTGGCCCCTGCCCCATATCCTTCATAAATAAGTATAGCCATGACAGTCCTTACATGTACTCATGGGAAAATGAATGAATGAATGAATAACCTGCTTCCTGATGATTTCATTTTACAAATAGGAAAACTGACATTCAGGGAACCACCTAAGGACAATGACATTCTGACACTGATGGGAATTCGGATCTCCCCGATGGCACAACTTCACAGCTGAACACTCAGGGGGTCCCTGCTTGGGCATTCACCTCAGAAAGAAGCAGGAGTGAGGAGGCATTCTGAAGATTCAGAGAGATGCTGGGCAGGTGGATGGCACAAAGCCATTCCCTGGAACCGTGTCCCCAACCTGGAGGGCATTGGTGATAAATGGAAAGAAGCTGGCTTGCTCTGCCTGGCAGGGGCTTAAATGAGGACAGAACAGGAGTTGACAGACAGAGGCCCAAGCGGCCATCACCAGCAGATGGACCTAAGAAGGGATAAAAGCAGCCAGCCTTGGGTCCCCATCAGTTTCAATTGTAACCAGTTATAGCCACAGTGGTAACAAAAGTGTCCAGTTAGGGTGTAGCAGGGAGGAGACTCAGAGCCCCTCCCCCCNCCCCCACCCCCCACCCCCAGGATGTGCAAGTCAAATGGGGTGTTTGATCCAAAGTCCCTCCACCTCCAAGAGCCCCGCCTCTTTATCCTTGGAGGCAGAGCGGGATTTGGTTTGAAGCATGGAGCAGGCCATCCAGGCTGGCTCCAGGCTGTCTGACCCTGTCATCTGAGGTCTGCCCGATTTTGAACCTCTTAAAACACGGGGAAAGGCTCTATCTCACAGTGTTCCCATGGGCTGGACACTGGACTATGAAGTGAGTAACTGGCACAGAGTAGGTGTACAATAAAAGAACAGCTGCAACGGAGGTATCTATTGCCAGCTTTCTCTGAGCAGCCCCTCTCCCTGGCTGGAGGTGATAAGACATGGAAGAGGCTCTTGGGGAGGGAGGCCATGACTGAGGGAAGTGGGGAGTTTGCATTTATGAGTTATGGAGAGGACAGAGCTGTCTGAGTCTCCAACCATTTATCCCCCTCCTATCAGCCTGTCCTCGGAGCGTGTCCACAGCCCTGACTCGCCTGGAGTGATAGATGAGGCCCGAGTCCCCCGCAAGATACTTCATCAATTACTCACACATTTATTGCCTTGAACTGAGTTTATGGAACTTAAATCAGACCCATTTGGAGTTGTCTGAGCTGAAAATTCTCCCCAGTGGAAATGTGACGTTTTAAATTATGCAGCCACCTTCTACTTAGCGTTTAGAGGAAGTTAATCGTCCATGGGACAAAAGGGCGGCTGAGACGTTCCCCACACAGGCTCATTCTATGGAAATTACTGCCTTAGTGGGCGCTAGGGGACAGAGAAGATGAGTCCAGCTACCAGAGACCTCCCACCCCCACCCCAGCCAGGCACCATGAGCTCTGCGCTTGGGACAAATGATGTCTCCCTTGGTCTGAGACTCAGAGCCACTGTCCAAAAAAGGTGTCATGCCATCTATATCTTGTGGACGCTGTAGAGACAGCTTAGTGACAGATCACATTCCAAGGTCAAGGCAGGGGGTTCATATTCCAAAGCATGTCTTTCTTAAGTATCACTAAGAGGTGGCCGGGATGTCTGCTGGTGATGGGGTTCTGACAGGCCCCAGCAAGAGAGGTCACTGGGGCTGGAGATCTGCTCCGACAGGGTGTGTTCAACATCACAAAAACATCAACAGCACCGGAGGTGGAGCTCCACCCCGCCCCACCCCTGCCATGAACCCAGAGATAAAGAAGGGAGCTGGCCCCGTGAGACTAAACTCACTGAGAGTAACAGGGCAGAGGACATAGAAAACTTATCCATGACTTTCCTCGCAATTGACTGTGATCCTCAGAGATGGTCACCAATATACAGAGACATTTTGGGATTGTCACAACTCCAAGGGGAGTTGTGGTAGGTAGAGACCAGGGGACACTGACTAACATTTTATAAATGAACAGCCCACCTCCCCCCTCCCCCCTACACACACAAGAGTTGTCCAGCCCCACATGGCCAGAATGGATGTTTAGAAATCTCTACCCCAGCATCCGGAAGGAAACCCTCATCTTCTGAACTCGATACAGTCAATTCAACACATGGACAGATTGGGGGTGGGTTGAACAGGAAGTGTCCCCCCACAGGCTCTCGGTTTGAATGATTGGTTCCTAGTTAGTGGCACTATTTTGGAAGGCTATGGAAACCTTAGCAGGTTGGACCTACAGGACTTCCTGTCCCTCTCTGGCCAGCTCGCCACCACACACCCCAGCCACGATGACGCTCTGCCCAAGACCCTGAGGTTAAAGGACCAAAGGTTGAGCCATTCGAATCCATGAGCCCCAGGAAACCCCCTCCTCCCTTAAGTTGCTTCTGCAAGGTCGTTTGATCATAGCAATCATAAAAGTAATACACAGACCTAAAGGGGGCTCAGACAACCATGCAAAGAAACACAACCAGATCTTTCCGGAGATGTCCCTTCAGGGCACAGAGATCTTTGGATTTGGATACGGCTTGTATTCCCAGACCTTTCCTAGTAAGATCAGCCTGATTCCCCACTGGGAAGCCAGCTGAAGCTGATGCAGACTGAGCCTCTGTCAGTCCTGGGGTAGAGCATCAGGTAAATGGCACAGCATTTGCACTTCTAAACTACCGTGCTTGGTTCACACAGAAGCATGCAACTCAAGGTGACCAATCGGAGTTCACGAAAAGCCCTGGGATCTTTGTTACCCCTCTCTTTCTTTCCTCCCCCCCCCTTTTTTTTTCTTTCCCTTTCTATCTTCCCCTTCCAGTAAGTAGATCACCAGCAGATGCACACCTGAGCTTCCACAGGAAAGGTTTGCCAGACGCAGGAGGAAACCAACACACTGGGAAAGCACAGAAGCCCCGGGGTAGCCGCATCATCGGAGCCCCTTGGCTGTTCTAGACAAGAGCAGATCTTCACTTCATATATTAAAGCAGTTGTTTTGCCAGATGTGGTGACTCACAACTGAAAACCCAGCCCGAGGGAGGCTGCGGGAAGATGATTGCTACACATTCAAAGGTAGCCTGGGCTACATAAGAAGATGACTCTCCACCCCACCTCCAATCTCTAGAAGAACCAAAACTCCTAACGGCCAGGTGATGGTGGGTCTTACAGTCCTATCATTTAATTTCTACAACAGTCCTATGGCTGCCTCCCATCTCTACTGTCATCCCAGAGTCAGAGTCAGAGGGCAGGTCACAGAGACAGAGCTCTAAATCAGGAAGCTCACATGTACTAAAGTCAGGACCCAGACCTGGGAATTTGCCCAAGGCCAAACTCTCACTAGCCAGATAGTGCAGGCTATCCCTGCCTGAATCCTTCAAACCTTTCCCATAACCCCCTCCTTCTGCCTATTCCACTTCCACCAGAAAAACCACCACTGAGGACAAAACCCATTGAGCCCTGACAAGAAGATGGTCCAGTTTACCCGTCCGTCTTTAAAGTCTAGCTAAAAGTATCTCACGAAATTGCCCAGGTTAGAATGCACTCTGTAGCCCCAGCTTGCCTTAAACTTGTGATTTCCCCCTGCCTCCGCCTCCAAAAGGGCTGGGTAGGCAAGCCTGCACCCTGAAGTCATGCTGCGCACGCTTAGCTCTGGGTTAATGATTCTTAGATGTCACATGTCTGAGTCACCACCGGGTTCCTTAGAACATCAACTGCAGCTCAGTTGCTTGTAAGCATTAAGGACCTGAGCTGGCTATCCCCAGAAACTGCACACGAGTATGAACAAAGAGGCACTGTAGACCTCTGGAAACCACTGGCCACTTAGCCTGGCCAAGATGATGAAGTGCCAGACCAATGCGAGACCCTGTCTGAGACAGAGGGTGGGAGGCCTAATGTCATCATCTTTTGACTTCTCCATCTGCACCATACGCACCTGTCCTGCATCCAGCCTCACCTGCCACACACTACCCCCTGCTGCATCCCCCTCTCCAGAGTGGCCTCTTCAGTGGGCTGTGGTGAAAATCATCCAACAAGTTCTGTGGGGCTTCCGTGCAGTCAGCTCTCCTTGGGGCCAGTCACAGAGATCCACTGTTCCACAGTAGTACCTCTGCTTGAGCACTAGTGACATTGGCGGTGGTGACACTCAGCCATCCTGTGCACTGTAGAACACTGAGCAGCTGGCATGTCTAACCATGGTCTCCCAGTAGCAGTCTTGTCCTACAACAGGCTAAGGCCATATCACAACCCTGAGTACCACAACACTAAGTCCTGTGAGTAGGCGACTCTGTTCACAGGAACCTTCCTAGTGTGGTCAAGTGGCTTCAGTATCTTGACCAAGTAGCTCATTGTCTTCGTAAAGGCCCACCCCCAGTCCCCACAAATTCTCAGAGATGTTCCCAGATGTCACGACTCAGCCCAGTGAGGGTGCAAAAAGGGAACCTTAGCTCATCATGGAAGATGGGTGTGGGCTGGCAAAGGCATCTCAGGGCTGGTGCTCAAAACCCATCTGATTGCAGTTAACAGAGGAGAAAAGGCAGCCAGGTTCCTCAGACTCAGCAAAGCAAGCTGGAAGGTATAATCTCCCCAGGTTTTCAAAAGCCACGTGGGCTGATGTCTGGGGAGAGGCAGGGAGGTGTGAGATCCGGGCCTGATGGAAGGGTACGGGTGCAATCAGAGAGGTTTTCAGAAACACCTGCCTTGTTCTCAACAGAGTTTGGCTCTGAATGTGCCCTGGGCCACACCCCTCCACCCTCACCTGCCTGTCTGCATCCCTGTCAGAAGGAGGGTGCCCTAATGATGCCTCCTTACCCGTGAACACTCTCATTTATATGAAGGAGGAGGGAATTTATCTCTCTACATTCAGGAGACTGATCTACGCCTCCTACCTTGCAGGCAGCGCCCCTGTGGCTTTGCCCTCTGTCAATAGGGCCTTGATTCTGGTAGACTGAATTGGTGACTGAATGAAGGAACAACTCTGAACCCCACCCCACCCCACCCCCCGGGGGCGGTGTCTGCACCTGCGACTTCCCTCGAAACTTTCCTATGAAGAAAATTGTTCAGGGGTAGGGATGCCTGTGTTTGCAGGGAGCCAGGTGACTGGCAGACAGACCTCAGGCTAAATCTCCCCACCTCTAAGACTGCTGACTGACAAGGATTTCAACAGAAAGCCCTCATCAGGTCAGGAAAAGAAAGACTCTGGAGTCGGGCACTTGGTTCTGTAACTTGGAGCTTTCTAAACTTTGGGCGAGTTCTTGCTTAAGCTCTGGGGCCTTCACCGAACTCCTGTTTCCTTATCGGAGCAACTGTGTGCTTATAATGGTAGCAGACACCCAGCAGGTGCTTCATAATATTTTTTTTTAAATTTTCTTATGTTTGTTTGTTTCGTGTGTGTGTGTGTGTGTGTGTGTGTGTGTGTGTGTGTGTGTGTAGGCCAGAGGTCAACTTTCAGGACTCAGTTCTTTCCTTCCACCATGTGGGTCTTGGGGATCGAACTCAGGTCCTCAGGCTTGGTGACAAGCACTTTGACCCACGGTGCCATAGAGCAGCCCCCAAATCTAGACCTTTCTGCGTTTGTCTACTCAGCCTGTAAATGAACTAGATAAGGAATGGACAGTTTGCATATCTGCCCTTATCCAACTGATTGATACATTAATTTGTATCTCTGTGTGTTACTGAAGATTGAGCCCAAAGGCTCTGAATATGCTAGACAGGCTCTCTACCATTTAGTTATCCTCAGCTCCTCTTCCTCAAGTAGTTTGAGATAACCTTGCTAAGTTACCCAGGCTGACCTCAAACTTGTAGCCCAGGGTAGCCTCTAACTCACTCCATAGCCCAGAATAGCTTTGACCTCGGCTTCCTGAGTAACTGGCATTGAGGGCACATACTGCTTTGCCCTTCCCATGCTCCCTCCTCTAGAGTCAAAGGTCCACACTGGTGCCAAATATACTGGCATGAATAGTGAACCCCGCTCCCCCCCAAAAAAAATCCATGCTTAGAACCTCCGAATGTGACCATATTTTTAACCAGGGTCTTTACAACCAGGTCAGCGTGTGGCCTTAAACCGATGGCCTTGGGAACACAAAGGACCAGTACACAAGGCAGGAGTGGTGGGGAGCAGATGTGAAGGCTCGGGAGGGAGGGATGGGAACAAGCAGTGGAGAGTCCAGGGTTGCTGAGGCCCCCACAGCACTGAGAGGGTGAGGACAAAGCCTGCTCCCCGAACCTCCAGGGAGATGCAGCATCTGCCCAGTCCTGCACTGACATTGCCCTCCTAGAGACGGGTTCCCATAGAGATGGTTCTTCCCATTCTCCTGACCATCTCCTGGAAGTGGCCTATTCGCTGTCTGTACTCGGGGTTGATTCTGCCTGATTCTCCCCTTCCAATGGACTTACACATATGTGGACGCTTATGTCTAGCTTCTTTCAGTTAGCAAAGTTTTGGGTTTTTAAAAAATGTGTATAAATGTTTTGCCCCGTGGACCTCTTTAGTACACTGCTTTACATGCCCAGTGCCTGTAGAAGCCAGAAGGGGGAATCAGATCCCAAGAAGGGGACAGAGTTACAGATGCTTTTGTGAGCTGGCATGTGGGTGCTAAAAACCCAAAGCCTGGTTCTCTGCAAGAACAACTGGTACTCTTCCGCGCTGAGCCATGGCTCCAGGCACTTAACACCACGCTTTGGAGATTCATCCGTGTTGTAACACATTTAAGTACACTGTTCTTTGTGTGTGTGTGTGTGTGTGTGTGTGTGTGTGTGTGTGTGTGTGGCTGAATAATATCCCATTGTACACGTGGACATCACACAGACACACACAGACACCACTGATCCTTTCATCTACTGATGAATGAATAGGTCATTCCTGCCTTCCCTGCTGAAGACTTTCATGTGCTTGAAGACCTGTTTCAAAGGTCTTGGGTGCACACACCCAGGAGTACGTTGCTGAGTACGTACTAATTCTGTGTTTGGGAGTCACAGCCAAACTGCATTTCCCTGGGAAGGATCTGACTGGCAGGGATAGACTGCTAAGCCCTGACCTAGACAGGAAATGTGAAGTCCCGATGCTCACACTCAAGAGGAACAAAGCAGACGGGGAGAGGAAGGAAACGGGGGTTCTGATCTAACTGGTTTTCCTGACTTTTGTAGAGATGCAGATGAAGAAAAATTAAACATTCTCTCTGTAAATGCATGTATTTTGCACACAACATAAGATATATTGGACCTGGGGAGATGGCCCAGTCGATGAAGCGTTAGCCATGCAACCATGACAGCCTCAGTTCGAATCCCCAGCATCCACCTTAGCGCATAACTGTAAACCCAGCACCGGAGAGGCAGAACCAGGAAGATGCCTGCGTTTTGCTGGGAAAACAGTCAGAACACTGGGTGAGCAGGACAGACTCCAGATGAGGAACCTGCAGAGTGAAGTATGGCTACCCTGATCCTATGGGCCAGCACATCCTCCTGACCCCAGGCTGGCACCCAGAGACTCGGCTTTCTCCTCAATGGGAGACCCTCCAAAGAGAGACTCCGGCCAAGCTGGGCATTGTCTGGACCAGAGGTGTCCACAGAGGAGGAGACTGAGCAGGGAGAAATGATTGATGGGCAGGGGGTGACCCCACGGCCACTTCATTGACAGGAGGTTAGACCAGGGTTTCCGTGGCTCCCAGCCTGACAGACAGATATGACAGGAGGCGATGGGGCTTCTGATGCTGCTGGTGCCCTTCTGAGGGAGGAGGGCACGGCCAGACGCACAGCCAGCAAGGCTGTCTCCATGGCCACTGACATGTTAGTGACAGCTTCTCCTCGGTGTTCAGCCACCTGCCAGTCCTCAGCTCAGAAGCTTGGCCCACGGGAAATGATCTCCTATGGGGTCAGCTCAAGCATGCACGGGAACCACGCCGGCAGATGATCGGTGTGGACTGTTGGGGTAGCAAAGGGTGAACTTCTTGGGCTTACCTCTGCTCCCCGGCTTATAACTGGAAATGGGCGTTTTGCCTTTCAGGGCCTCAGTTTGTGGATCTGTACAATGGAGCTAAGACTACTAGCTGCTACCTGGGGTTGCAGAAGTAAAAGCAAATGATCAGGATGAAGCATTAGAAAAGGAAACAATTTTTTTGTAGTGTGAAAACTACATGACATTCATGTTTCCAGGTCCACACATCAAGTCATCGCTGTTTTAATTGTTTGTTTTGCCACTGTAGAGACAGGGTCTCAAGTAGCCCAGGCTGGCCTCAAACTCACCAAGTAGCCCAGGCTAGCTTCAAAGTCTCTAGGTAGCTGAGGATGACCTTGAGTTCATGACCCTCCTGTTTCTGCCACCTAAGTGTTGGGGACTACAGGTATGCATGTCCATATCCTGCTGGTGTGGTACTGGGGATCAAACTCAGGGCTTTGTGTATGCTAGACCAGGACTCTGCTGCAGCCCCCCCCCTCCGCCACCAACAGCTGGTCCCCAGCCCCGGAATCAAGTTCTTCCTGGCACCTTGCTGCGTCGACTCTCTTCTGTATCAACGGTGGTACGTTTGTGTTAGCGCAGCAAACTGCAATGGATTCTCTGTGTGGGTTCGTTTTAGTAAGGGAACAAGGTGTCAGGTAGCCCAGGCTAGCTCACAAGCATGATTCTGAGCTAGCAATCCTCCTGTCTCTGCATCCTGAGTGCTGGGGTGACAGGCATGCACGGAGGCGGTGTGGCTGAGATGGACGGCAAGGCTTCTCCACTGAACCACGGCTGATGCTCGGGGCTGGAGACATCTGTGTGGCAGAGACTACGCCCTTCTTCGGAGGATGCTGAACAGCAGCCCAGGCTCTGGCCACAGTTTTGCCACCGAGCTCTACCCCCTGAATGGTGACAACCTCAAATGCTCCTAGCTCCTGGGAGCAGAAATCTGTTCCCAAGTGGGAACTACTGCTCCCAGGCTCACAAAACCCCCCAAAAATGTTTGCTATATAGCCCATTATGGATGAAACAAAACCCCAAAATATTTTTTATATACCCTGTTATGGACAGAGCTTGCCAAATTCTGTGCTAATCTGATAATGTCTTTTGTGCAAATGGGAAATCCAAGACTCTGGGGGACATGAATTGCCCATATCCCCCACGCTGGGTCCTGGTGGCTAGATAACTCTTTTCCATAGTTGGCTTAGGCTTTATTTTTCTCTCCTGTGTTCTTGCTACGACATTACTCAGCCTCCCGGGCAGGAAGACTTTTAGCTTCCAGGGAGAATAAATCAGTCCGATTTCCCCAGCATAATTTGGGGAAATAATTTGATCCCCTTCTGAGTATGCACACTCCGTGACACAGAAATGATTCTTCCAAAAAGTGCTACCTAAGGGAATAGCCACAGATGCTCACGGGGCCTGGGAGCTGTGCTTATAGCTCGCACAGTCACAGAACCAGTTAGAATCCCCCCCACCCACCCACCCCCGAATTAAGAAAGCAACCAGAACAGCATACAACGGGGACATGGGTGACTCACACACAGGATGCATTAGGATGAGACACCACACAGCCCTTAAAAATGATTGCATTGGGGAGAGGGGACACACACACACACACACACACACACACACACACACACACACACGCTCGCACAAACACACAGCACTCCATATTCAGTCTCTACTTCCTCATACATACATATTTCGAATAAAAGAGGGTATTGAAACACACGCACACACACACACACATACTACACACTACACACACGCACGCACACACACACACACACACACACACGCAGTGGTTTGGGAGTGGAAGGAACAGTGCGTCTTTTCAGCATATGTTCTTTTTTTTTTTTTTTTCAGGATAATGCTTAAACACTTTGAACAGCATGAGAGAGCAAGCCGGAGCTTACGACAGAGCAGAAACTGTAGCCAACTCTTAGAGGTGTAAATAAGAAACTCACAGCAAAAATACCAGCAGCCGGCACCCATGCGCTACCGTGTGTTCCCTCACTAAAACACTACGGCAGCTCAGGGCAAAGACATTTCACCCACTGGGCTGGCAAAGCTCAGGCAGGATTTCGGGTGCGTAGTCGGTGAAGGTACAGACACGATGCCGGGCTCCCCACCTGGGACCCCAGATCAGAATAACTTTCCTGGAAAGCAGTTGCTGGAAACCTACTGAACTCATGTGTGTACACAACCAAAGACCGCAGCCAGCACCTAGGAATGCATCTTTAAGACATGCGACTCCCCAGATGTTTACTCACTGGCCTCTGGTCTCTCTGACACTCGCTGTACCAGCCGCAGCACGTTGTCTCCCACCTACTGTAGGACTCCACCTGGTCCACAGGGCTCTGACTGCAGAGGCCCATCAGAGTCTCTGGGACACTGCACACTGGACTTAAGAGAAACTCTCAGCTGTGGGGCTCCAGATCTGGTCTCTATAAGCAGCCGTCCGATGAGCTGCATGATACAACTACCAAGTAACAATACTGCTGTGATGGACTTGACCTCTGGAAATCAGGAAGTGAGAAAGAGAGGGACAGATTCCCTCTCCTCCCTTCTTCCATGTACTATTCCTGAGGCATGGCTTCCAGTCCTAACAAATCCCATGTGGCTAAGCAATTGTACCCACTGTGTCCGTGTGGCTCACAAGGATGCAGAGAGGGCGGAGTTGGAGACACACTGCCTTCCCTTACACACTCTCTCTCTCTTTCTCTCTCTCTCTCTCTCTCTCTCTCTCTCTCTCTCTCTGTCCTGGGAACGGCCCTCTTAAACTAGCACCTAACCCCTGTCTTCAGCCGTCTTCTAGCCCAAGCTGGGACAACTGGTGTCATGCTTAGACATCTAGAGGCTCCATAACTTACAATAGGGTTCTGTCCTGATAAGCCAGTCTAGAGTCAAGAATGCATTTATGATACCTGGCCTCCTGCACACAGCCATCATAGAGCACTGGTTATTAACCTGTGTGATTGTAATTACCCGAGAGCTTCAGCTTGCTGCTGCTGGTCAACCTGTCACTAGAGCATCGCAACACACCGCACTCACTAGTCTGGGAAAACATCATTACTCCGTGCAGCATCCTGAAGCAAGAACCTTGAGCCAAGCCACTATAGGTTAAGGGCAGTCTTTATCCATAAGACCTTGAGGCAATGGCAGTGGAAACCTTGTTGGTAGCACATCCCCTTGACTTGGTGCTGTGATAAAACACCTAGTAGAGCTAAGGGAGGAAGGGTTTGTTTGGGGTTCATCACAGGGTTGGTGAGATGGCTCAGTGGGTAAGAGCACCCGACTACCCTTCCAAAGGTGCAGAGTTCAAATCCCAGCAACCACATGGTGGCTCACAACCATCCTTAACAAGAGCTGACTCCCTCCTCTGGAGTGTCTGAAGACACTCCAGCACAATGGGGAAGGCGTGGCTCCGGCGGGATCAAGAGGGGGCAGGTTACTGAGGCATCGCATCTAGTCAGGAAGGAGAGAGAGATGGACGCTGGTGCTCAGCTCACAGTCTCCTTTTTATTCAGTTGGGGACCCAGCCCGAAGGATGAGGTCACCCAGGCTCAGGAAGGGCATTTCACCTCAATCAAAGCAATCTAAATGTTTAGGAAAAGTTTAGAAATCGTTAGGGAAGATGGGAGAGAACGTATGAAGAAGAAGGCACGGAAATCTGCTGTGATACTGTGTTTCCTAGAAAGGGTAGGGTGTGTGTGTGTGTGTGTGTGTGTGTGTGTGTGTGAGAGAGAGAGAGAGAGAGAGAGAGAGAGAGAGAGAGA
>NC_034612.1:7432876-7459068 GCF_900095145.1 Mus pahari | reverse complement strand
AAGAGTGAGTATGTGTGTGGTGTATGTGAGTGGGTGTGTGAGTGTGTGTAAGAGAGAGTGTTGTGTGGTATGTGTATGTGTTGTGTGTCTGTGGTGTGTATATAGCATATGTGTGGTATATGAGTATGTGGTGTACATGTGATGTGTATGTGTGGTATGTGTGTGTAGTGTGCATGTGTGATGTGTGTGGGGTATGTGTGTGGTATATGAGTGTGTGATATGTGTATGTCTGTGTGTGTGTGTGTATGGGTACCATGTGTGGTGTGTGTAGGTGTGTGTATGTGTATATGGGTGGTATGTGTGGTGTGTGTGTGTGTGTATGGGTACCATGTGTGGTGTGTGTAGGTGTGTGTATGTGTATATGGGTGGTATGTGTGGTGTGTGTGTGTGTGTGTGTGTGTGTGTGTGTGTGTGCCCACACACAGAAGTGAGGGCCAAAGAGAGAGGCTGTATAATTCCCTGGAGCTGGGTCTTCAAGCAGCTGTGAACCACCAACCCTCAGTGCCAGGAACCAGACTTGAGTCCCTGATAGAGCAGTAAAGCCCTTACCCTCGTGCCCCCTTTCCAGCCCCCCTCTTTTTACTTTTTATTCTTAAACCTGGTTTGACCACGCTGCCCAGGCTTGAACTCGTGATCCTCCCGAGTCCCCAGGATGTTGGGCCAGTGCTGCCAGGCCTGTTCATATGTTCCTCTTTGTAATTTTAAAAGATAATTGTGAAAACACACTTTCAGGACAAGAGCTGAGAAAGCAGATCAGTGAATAATTAAGAATCGACTGTGCCGGTCTGGGTTCAAGGAAAGATGTTTGGACCTCTGCTGCTATCTCCCTGGGTGGGCCACACAGAATTCTAGCTCATTACCTAATAAAATGTGAATTTAATATCGCCATTAAGAGTAAGCGATTGATCTGGTTGGAAAAGCATCCGACCGGAAGATAAAAGCCCGGGCTGTTGACATCTGCATGCGGAGAAAGGTCCCTTCGTATTTTCCCACTGTACTCTGCTGCTTTCCACAGTAGAAACTCAGGGAGAGCAAACAGAATCAGCATCACAGGGCTGCCTTTTAATTTACACCCATGAAATAATTCTGACGCTCATGCCTAAAGTGTTTAATGTTTATTCTGGAAATGTCAGCGACGCTCTGAAATTTACTTCAATATTCTCGAAGCATTATCTCTCCATTAATATGTGAATGAAGAAAGAGTGTGTCTCCCTGTCCCCCACCCACCACCACCCCCGGCCCCCTGCACCGTTCTTGACATCTTTTCTTGATGAGCCAAGACCTGGTTTGAATTTGAATTTGATACTCATGATCACCAAATGCACGCACATCGAAGACAACATTTCGGGTAAGAAAAAAATCCCTGGTATTTTCTACTGTCGAGAAACCTGGCTTTCATTCTTTCTGCTGGGGCAGGGGATGCCCAGCCCTCTCAGCCCTGGGGTGGCCTCCCCCGCTATGGTCACAAGAATAAGCATCTATGGCTGATCGTGCCCATTCCTCCCTAGTAAGGCATGCAACGGAGTCAAGAAGGTGTGTCCCCTTTCCATTTACACATGCAGACACTGTCATCCCTTCATCCAGAACAGCAGTCCCCAACCTGTGGGTTGTGACCCACTTGGGGGACCCATGGCCCTTTCCTGGAGTGATCTAAGACTACTGGAAAGCACGGATATTTTCATTACAGTTCATAACAGTAGCAAATTTACAGTTACAAAGTAGCAATGAAAAGAATTATTTGGTTGGGATCACCACAACAGGAGGAACTGTATTAAAGAGTCGCAGCATCACGAAGGTTGAAAACCTGAAAACTACATTAGAACCACCGCCTTATTCACTTGGATACGAGGCAGCTCAGATACAGGGGTTCAATCCTGCCAATGACCCAGGGGCCTGAGAAGGGACAGTCCCTGGTCCCCAGTGTCATGTGCCTTCCTGTGCTTCCTGCACCCCCCCCCCGGCGTCCTCCTATATCCATGGCTTGTCTTCCGTCGGCTGACTAGGCTCCTGACTCTATCTACCTTGGGCCAGAACTGGCTGGAGAAAGCTAAGTCAATAAGGAGAACCAAAGACTTGTTCCTCTGTCCTTAGAGCTTTTATGTCCCCAGGAGACACGAGTCACCCCTCAGGAAGACTCATGAGCAGGCAGACAGAGGTCACATGCCAACACCGATTGCCAGCCACGGGAGGACATCTTGGAAGTGCCCCCTTCCATGTTGGCCAAGCTTTCAGATCAGAACACAGCCCCGCCCACGTCCAGACGGCATCTCCATGAGAGACCAGTATCTGAGCCACCCAGCTACTCTACCCTAAAATTCATAACCCGTAGATCTTCTGAGGTAATAAATATTCACACGCTTTAATTTTTGGTTTATGTCAGGGCTGGGGGAATCTAGGACTCCTCACACGCTAGGCAAGTATTCTACCCTCAGCTATATCCCCAGTCCCTTCTTGCTGTTTTAAGCCATGAAACTTTGAGGCACAATCACATTGCTTAACAGCACTTAGGTCAACATTGGCTATATGACTGTGGCCTCGTGAAATGACATCGTTTGCTAACGTCACAGGCGCCTTAGTTTTTGGGTACCTATGCTCTACAGTGTTCCAGCCACAACACAATTGCTTAATGCCACGTGTCTGAGGACAGACCCCGGCCATCAAACAAAGTGTGACTGCAGTTTGTTACACAGCAGGTAATACGGGCAGTATTTAAAGAGAGGGAACAGGTACTCAGTACAGTTAATTAAAATGTTTTTAAATGGTGACTCAGTAGTAAATGGATGAATTTAGGGGAAAGGGGAGGGATGGAAATCAGTTAAATGAGAATATGCCTAAGAGAGATGCTTTAATGGATAAACACATTTGCTGTGCAAATTGGAGGACCTAGCTGCAGATCCTCAGGACCTGTGTAAAGTCAGATACAGGAGCAAAAATGTCTGTAACTCCAGCATTCCCGTGGAGGCATTCGAAGTTGGAGCTGGGGATTTAGCCGAGCAAGCACAAGACCCTGGGGTTTGGTCCTCAGCTCAGAAGGGGTGGGGGTAGAGACAGAAGAATCCTGGATGTTCACAGGCCAACTGGCCTATAGCAGTGAGCATGGGGCCCTGTCCCAAACAAGATGAGAGGTGAAGACAGATAGATACCGAGGTTGTCCTCTGCCTGTATATGCTTGCTCTCTCTTGCTCTTACACACACACACACACACACACACACACACACACACACACACATTAAAGTAAAATTGAGAAGAGCCGAGGGAACTTCCAGCCTTCACTTTCCATAGAAAACCTTCATCCCTGTGGTGAAATAATTTAGGTCACTTTTTCTGTATACATAAGAAATACATAACTTCAAAGGACTTGGGATGTTAAGGGTCCTTTTTTCTTTTACTATGTTTGCAGGGTACTATCGGAGAGCTAACATTCTCAACTGAATATACCCTATTAGCTCTTGCCCCTGCATAAAGCAGGCAACCTCTTCCCAGAGTACAGGCCCCCACTCCCAGAACACCCCACTATTAAAGAATAGCTGGAGAGGGCCACTATGCATCAGAACAGCAATGTTGCCAGCCCAGGTTCCTGGCACCAGGGTGTTGGATGAAATCTTTAGGAACATTGTATCTCAGTCCAAGGAAATACAATGTCCTCTCTGGTTTTCTTTACTCCCTTAACTGCTGGGACAAGCCCGCCAGCTCCCTCAGGAGCAGCCAGTGTCACACCCTTCCAGTTCAGCCATCTTTTTCTTCTCCCTCCTTGCTTGTCACCCATTCATTCATTCAAACGTACAAACACTGACCATGGACCTGGGGCCATACTGGATTGAGGAATTATTTGTAGGGCAGCAGCACTACCAGCCTAAGAATCGTCTGCCTCTGTGTGGTTGCCTTTGTATTCACGTTGAAGATCAAGGTTCATCTTTGCCATGTATTTCCTCATATGCATGTTACAAGTGTGTGGGTGAACGTGTGCATGCATGTTACATGCACATGGAGGGCAGAGGCTGGCATCCAATGTCCCCTCAACTGCTCTCCGCCTTATCGACTGTATTGGCTCTCTCGCATGAACCCAGGGCTCAGCAGTTCACCTCGTCAAGTTAGCCAACCTGTCCAGGCATCCCCATGCCTTGGCATTGCAGACTCCATGCCACAACCACCAGGCATTTACATGGGAGCCTGAGATCCCAACTCAGACCCTCACACACTTCTTGAAGCCCACTCTCAGAAATTCTCAGTCATTTTCTCTTCAGATTTTCCTTTGCCTCCTTATTTTGCCCCTGGAATCTCAAACACAAGTCTGTCCCAACCCCACACTGCCCCCAAACATCTTGTAGAAACTCAACAGCATTTTCCATGACCTTCCACACTCTGCTTCAATGTGGATATTTTCTTCTAGCCGCTCTTCCAGTTTACCGATCCTTTCACCCTTATCCAGTCTGTAGTCAAACCCGGGGCCTTATTACCAGCTCCCTGTTCTTGCCGTTGTGATTGCTAGAGGCCCCATTCTTGTTTTGCATGGGTCCCTGATCTCCGCGCAAAGTCTCCATCTTCCTGTGAAGTCTCTTGCATAGCTCATAGCGATCTAACGTCTCACAACAAAATATAAACAGCTAAGACGAGAACCCACCAAGAAGGCACACATTTCAACAGGACAGAGTGACAGAAGCCAGATATCAGAGGAAAAAGATGACTTCATCTGTCTCTATGTACTTCTAGACGGAAGCCAGATGGCTCGTGGTTTCAGAAGGGTGAAGGGACAGAGAGTAGAGAGAATGAGAACTTTGAGGGTGGGGGCTGTATGTCCATTGCTGTGGCATGCATACAGAACTGTCCACCAAACAATATACTTTAAATAGGTGCCATCTATTTTATCTCAAAACATTGGTTATTAAAAACAAAACAAAAACTAAATTGAACCCACTGGAAGATAACTCCTAATTCGGGCAAATCCCAGGACATAAGAATTCAAACTGGATTAAATCATGGTAAAGTCAAAAAGTCTGTACTTGGTAAATTAAATATCTGGCTCTCCTCAGGGTCTGGTTTGTTTTTTGTTTTTTGTTTTTTTTTGAGGTGGGGGTGTTTGGGTCTCTTCTTTTCCTTTCCTGGTTTTCTGTCATATGATTTTTGTCTCCTAATATGTCTGGTAAATTTTTATTGAATTCCTAAAATTAGAGGAGACAATTGGAGTTGCTTAGTGATGTCACCTCTCTCTAGGGAGAACTTAATTTTCTCTTCTGGCGGGCATCCGGGAGGTTGGTCACATTAATCCAGTCAGGTTTGGGGCAGATCTGATGCTAGGATTTATTTTTATAAACAATGATTTATTTCTAGTTTAGCCTCATGTGCAGAGTACAATCCCTCGGGTCCCTGCTGCACACATCAGTATTTATGAGGACCTCCTTCTGCTTTGTAAGTCTTGAGATCCATTATTCCCCGAGCAACACAAGGGGCAGGGCAGGAAGTTCTCTTCAGTTTCTTAGACTCTTGGCTGCCATATTAGAATTAGCTACGACTCCTGGAGGCCGTTTTGGAATTAGTAAAGTTACTTTTCCTCAGAGGAAAAGTAACATTGAACTCTGACTTTACCTTAGGACCTCTGTTCTTTTCTAGGATGACAGCTACCCAAGCTCTAACTTGGTACCTTGCTGATGCCTTCTAACAAGTTCTCAAACAAGATTTTGGTACCAACTCCCAAGTTCTTCTTGGCAGCAGGACAACTCGCCATGGCATCCTAAAAGCAGGCATTCTTGTGGGATGCTAGGAAAACCTTGGAAACCTTGAAGCCTCCCGTCAAGAAACTTGTTATGAGTGTTTAAGAAAGACTACAGTACTGTACGCAAGGCTGCCAAGCCAGCACCCTAGGACATGCTCTCCCCAGCGTCAGACAGGATTTAGTAATCCCATCCATGAATTCGGGGTAAGATCATATCTACTCACTCTTCCTGGACCTCTGCATTACAGCCTCCTCCCAACACCATCTTCATCTCCTTCTTCTCTTCTTCTTCTTCCTCTCCTCCTCCTTTTTCATAACTTATGGAGTCCGAACTATGCTGCTTGTATGGACATGAGTGTAGGGTACCGTCCACTGGAGCGTGGGTGACCTACTACGGGCCATAGCACAGAAGGAAACCCACCCTCCCTCCCCCTCCAGCAGCCATCAAGTGTACGTAGCTCTCACATGCATAAGACTGCCAACAGCTCTCCTATGCGTAAGACTGACCCTCCAAAGTGGGATTTGAGCAGTGGGGGGGGGGTGTGATTTTTTCCCCCAGGTCTCCTCTTTTAGAATAAAAAGGCACAGGCAGGGGATTCCGAGATGAATTGGGTAACGTGCTGGTTTGGCAGGCAAAAAAAAAAAAAAAAAAATCACAGGAGTAGACAGCAGACAAGATGACTGGATCATCTTCGCCGAACGCCTCAAGATTTGTTCAGCAGAACTTCACCTCATCTTCTCAGGACAAAATCCAGAATACTTAATCCAGTGGAGCTTTTCCAGTTCCAGTAACAGATTAATGCCCATCAAACCAGAGTTCTACAGTAAACAGGGACGAATTTATCTTGATCTCGTAACAAGATGACCTCCATTCTTAACATGGAGTCAGGCTGCTCCTTCACATGATCCCACACAGGTCTTATGCAGCCAGCCACAGCTGCTGTGAGCTCATGAGTGTGACAGCCATGTCTGACTCAGAGGGACACCGCATCAGTGATATTCGGTCCAGTTCAGGCCCCTACGATCTTTTTGTCTCCTCTCTTCCTTGCTGCTCTCTGGGCTCTAGGTAGAAGGACACAGATGTCCCCGTCGTGACCAAGCTCCATCTTTTAAGTCATGTATTTATTTTTGTTGGGGATAGTGGCGGATGCCACCATGCAGACATGGAGAGGTCAGAGGGCAACTCTGAAAAGCTGGTTCTCTCCTTGCGTCTTAAGATCTGGGTATTGAACTCAGGCATCAGGCTTGGGCAGAGAGCATTCTGACCCACGGAGGCACCGCACAGAGCAGAACGTCCATTTGTTAAAAATCCTGACAATATGAATATGTCTGACATGCAGGCCTGTCTTCAGTGAAAACTATTCACCATCTCACCTGAACCTAGGCATGGATGACTTTATCTATTAAAAAAAGAAGTTTTGCCAGGCAGCGATGGTAGTTCACGCCTTTAATCCCAGGACTTGGGAGGCAGAGGCAGGCAGATTTCTGAGATTGAGGCCAGCCTGNNTACAAANTNANTTCCAGGACAGCCAGGGCTACACAGAGAAACTCTTGTCTTGAAAAACAACAAGAAATAATAATAATAATAATAATAATAATAATAATAATAATGAAGTTTTATTGAGATATGTGATGGTTTGTATATGCTTGACCCAGGTAGTGGCACTATTAGGAGGTGTGGCCTTGTTGGAATAGGTGTGTCACTGTGGGTGTGGGCTTTAAGACCCTCATCCTAGCTGCCTGGAAGTCAGTCTTCTGCTAGCAGCCTTCAGATAAAGATGTAGAACTCTCAGCTCCTTCTGCACCATGCCTGCCTGGATGCTGCCATGCTCCCACCTTCACGATAATGGACTGAACCTCTGAACCTGTAAGCCAGCCCCAATTAAATGTTGTCCTTTATGAATTGCCTTGGTCATGGTGTCTGTTCACAGCAGTCAAACCCTAACTAAGACAAGGTATAATTGACATATCCTAGAATCCACTCATTTCCAGTGTACAACATAATTCCATGACTTTAAGAAAATGGACAAAATTAAGGCCATCATCGCATGGCAATTACAGAACATTCCATCACCTCAGAGAAAGACACCCTCACGAGAGTCACTGTTCTCAGCCCTGAGCGACTCTTCTCTGCTCCGTCTTTCCCTATTTCATCTCCTCTGAGCATCTCTTGAGCAAGCGGAATCGTTCAGTCTGCGGTGTTTTATGTCTGTCTTCTTTTATTTATCACAGTGGATCCGCACCATGGGTGTTCTTATCCTCACTCCAGCGATGAGAAAATTGAGGACTTGAGAGGTTAAGAGACTCGCTTGATGTGAATTAGACGGTCGGAGAAAAGGGCACTGAGATTGGAGCCCATATCCAAAAGCTTGTCCTCCTTACAAACCAGTCTCCCGCCCCATCCCCATCCTATGTGAGCTTCCCGAGAGACAGTCAAGTCCTATGAGACCCTAAAACCCTGGGTGCTGAGCTCAGGACCTGACCTACCACAGGTGGACAAAAATGAGGTTTGGGGGCGGGGCTGGGATGCAGCTCAGTTGGCAGAGTGCTTATATAGCATTGTGAAACCCTGGGTTCGAGCCCCAGAACCACAGAAACCAGGTGTGTGGTGCATACCCATAACAGCAGCACTTGGAATGTGAAGGCAGTAGAGTTGGAAGTTCAAGGTCATCTTTGACCACTGAATTTGAGGCTAGCCTGGGCTCCATGAGACCCTGTTCTCTACAGATACCATTTAAAACTGACCTACTCTATTTTTGCTCATGGGTTGCGCCTGTAGATCATAGCAGACCAAAGGGAGGAAAAAAAATGAAGAAATTAGAGAAATGTGCCCCAACGCAAAGGTGTGTGTGGATCAGCCACTGTGGGTGTTTGCCCTTGCCTGAGCTTCTTAGAAAGATGGATTCATTTTTTTTTCCCAGCTCTATGGTCCATAGCAAGGGCTAGGCTTGTTTTTAGAATTTGGACTTCAGAGGAGGTTCTGGACAGCAAGGAAAGAAAGACAAGGCTAGCCCAGCCCAGTTCAGTCCAGTCTCGCCCATCGACCCTCATTACCTCTGCATTCTCTTAGGGTGGGCACTAGACTTCTCTGTCCTTAGTCTCCTCATCTGCACAATGGGGACAAAGAGAGCACCTGCCACACAGGCTACAAGGAAATGCATGAAGAAACACAGAAAACAGGTTGGTCCTTCTCTGGTCCAGCTCATAATGTTGTACAAATATCATTTTTCCTGGTTTCAGTCATGTCCTGTGCTTGTATAAGATAATATCATTGGGGGCTACTTGGCCTTTATTGACCGAGACATCTCTCCAGCCTGGGAGTCCATTTTCAATGCCCTTGTGATGGTTTGTATACGTTTGGCCCAGGCAGTGGCCCTATTAGAAGGTGTGACCCTGTTGGAGGAGGTGTGGCCCTATTGGAGTGGGCATGGCCTTGTTAGAGTAGGTGTGTCACTGTGGGTGTGGGCTTTAAGACCCTCATCCTAGCTGCCTGGAAGTCAGTCTTCTCCTAGCAGCCTTCAGATGAAGATGGAGAACTCTCAGCTCCTCCTGCACCACGTCTGCCTGGATGCCGCCATATCCCTGCCTTGATGATAATGGACTGAACCTCTGAGCCTGTAAGCCAGCCCCAAATCAATGTAATCCTTATAAGAGTTGCCTTGACCACGGTGTCCCTTCACAGCGGTAAAACTCTAACCAAGACAGCCACATAGCCTCAATGGTGGTCTGCTCTCTATTTCTCTATTTGCAAAATACCAAAGACTCTTCTGCTGTGGACAGAAATGGACTTCAAGAGTCCTTTGTGTGATTATTATTAATCTGAGTCCTTTATTCTTCATCAGGAACAAAGGACTTAGCTTTCATCTACATTGGCCACGCCTAATTATTTCTCTCCGACTCTATTCCAGTATGCTAAACATTATGATAATCTTCAACCCACTCCTCCTCAAGCATGCTAAGTGCTCATTAACAACGGGGACCCAAGCAAAGCCCCAATGACTACCATACACTCATCCGCAAGGACCAGGCAGCCTTCATTAGGATGGAAACTATTATCATTATCTATCAAATGAGATAATATGCAAAAGAAATAGAATCATTTTTAACCCAAAGGCAATATTCAAGATCTGAACTGTTATTATCATTTACTGGAAAAGATAATCCATAAAATATTTGCTGTGAGGGGGTAGGAAGAGCTTCTTGGTGTGCCTGCAGTAATCAGCCAGTGGTAAATCATGGCTGGAGCCGGTGGATGGATACAGCACATTGCCTCATGCTGCCGTGGGCCTGTTTTCATTGAGAGATGAGTGAGAACATTTCTGGGGGGGAGGGGTGTCTGGGAGGACATCTGTAGAGATTAGCCACAAGGGAAAGGCCCATGGCAATGGCCTGCAGTCTGGGGGCTCGGGTTCAATGAAAGATGGAGAAGAGGAAGCCAGCCGAGCCTGACACACTCCCTGTCTCTCTGATTCCGGGATGCTGAGATGCGGTCTTCATCTTCACTGACAACAGGCGTGGATTTGGAATCACCTAGGAGACACGCTTTTGGGCAGGTCTGAGAGGCTGTTTACAAAGAGGCTTAAGTGAGGAGAGAAAATGTTCCCTGAATGTGCATGGCACCATCCCACGGGCTGGGGTGCCAGACAATAAAATGGGGGAAGGGAAGACATAGTGGGCTGAGCATTACCACCTCTCTGGCTTCAAGATGATTGACTACAACACGATCAGTTACCTTGGGCTCCCGCCCCACGCTCTCCACCTCCAAGATGGACCATCCCCTTGAACCATGAGCCAAATAGCCCTCTCCTGCCTTAGGAACATCCTGTCAGACATTCTTTACAGCGATAAGACAGTATCTCACACACATGAGGTGAGCTCGCTGCCCTGCCCTTCCCACCTCCCATGATGCTTTGCCTCGGTACAGCCCAGAAGCAGCAGGGACTGCTGGCCTTAACCGATACCTCTGAAGCCATGAGCGGGAATAACCCTTAACCCCTCTCCCGTGTGTTGTCATGGTTACAGCGGGGCTCGCTGGCACATACAGTATGAAAGATTATTAATGAAAAGTGAGTCTTGAAGGGGTCAGATAACTGCCAGAACTAAGGAAAAAATACTTATTTTTAGCTGTTCAGTAACCTTTGACTTTTGTCTGCAATTATAGAGGGGCCAGCTATCTGTCAAGAGCATTCTTCAGCAGCCTTGAATTCATATTGAGCCCTGTCAGATGCAGGTCACAAAGGGAAGGGTCATCCCTCTGTCCTCAGTTGGGCTAGCTCTTCCAAGAGTCCCAGCATCATTTGGGTTTACTTCAATGTCTAAAATCTGCCTTTGTTTCTCAGCTACCAGAAACATTGGCAGGATTGATGAGAACGTTATCTTCTCTGCTCCTGCCGTCGCTGTAGCGCATCAAACCTGTTCCCTCTCTGGAGAAGAGGTTTCTTTTTTGAGGTACCTCATATTCTTCCTTGATGCTTCTCCCATCTTGGTTCAGATTCTAGGCTCTATGGCTCTTCCCACTGCTGTCAACTTGAAGGGATTTCAAATCACTGGCCATGTGTATTTAATTTCTAGACTGAGGACCCTAAAGCATGCAGTCATCCTAAATGTTTTACAGCCCATGCTGTGGGCAGAGGAGCCAGGTGGATGATGAAGAGAACGTGAGATGAGGCCAGTCCTTCTTCCCTCTCTGCTTCCCGACTGCGGGCGCAATATACCAGCTGCCCCCGTGCTTCTGCTGCCATGGCTTCTCCACCACAAAGGAGTGCATATCTTCAAACGGTGAACCCAAGTAAAACCCTCCCTTTCAGGCATTTTGTCTCACCAATGAGAAGAGTAACAGAGACAGCAGCCCTGCCCTGACCAGGAGCTCCTGGATTAGTGAAGGATCGATTATCAATTCGTAATTCTTATGCTATTACAAGGAAAGTGTCACAAACCAACCTTAAGACAACTGAAAATAAAAGAAGAGACTGTGGTTCCATCAAGGAACATCCCCCTCATCCCGACCCACCCCCACCCCACCCAGACCCTCAGCCCCCCACTATAGCCTAAAGACTTCCCACTAGGCTCCGCCTCCCAGAGGTTCCACTAACCCCCCAACAGCGCCACCTTGAGGGTGAAGCCTTTAGCGCATGCGCCTTGGGGGCCACCACCGCAGAGACGGGCAGGAAGAAAACACTGTGTAATGAGAGGAGACAGATGGTTTCGAAGTGATTAAAACTGTGAGCAATCTAAAAGACAAGCGACCTAGAACTTAAAGATCATCTCAGCCTGCAACAAACAGAACTCATGGATTCGCTCTCTTCGCGATGGTGCGATTAGAGAGGAGGGGAGAGGGAGGGGGAGGGGGAGAGGGAGAAGAGGGAAAGAGGAAGAGGGAGAAGATGAGGGAAAGAGGGAGAGGTATATATTACAAGGACACTCTAGAATTCTCTAACACCCTCCATCCAGCTATTCCTGGCCACTATAAGGATCCAGAAGGAGTGCCAGAGACTATATCCATGGTCCCTGCAGGGGCACCCTCTCTTGACACCTAGAAAAGAATAGTCCATCCTCCAACCGCCCCAGAAGATACCGTTCCAGTGCTTCCAGCCCTCCAGGTAGCTAGGAGGACCTAATACCGAATCTTGTATAACCAGGGGGTAGATATCTAAACAAAGAAAACTCACAGAGAACCAAGTCTCAGACAGAAGTCAGCCCTGCATTCGCACAGGTAGGTGACCCACATACCTACTTCCATTCTCGAGTCTCAGACCTGCTTCAGATAGAATGCTATTCACCTTCCCAACAGGTGACTGGCCCATGGAGTTTGCCCCACCAGATTGTTGTAAGTATGTTATTAAAATGTCTCTATATGTGCCAGTGATAGAGCTCCGTAGTAAAGGCACCTGGAGACGAGCCAGATGACTGAGGTCTGGAGATGAGCCCGATGACCGAGGTCTGTTTCCCGGGATCCACACTGTGGAAGGGGAGAGCTGACTTTCAGAGGGCTCCTTTACAACTGCCCATAACTCCAGCCCCAGGGATCCGGCGCCCTCCAGCCCCAGGGATCCGGCGCCTCCGGCCTCAGCCACAGGAGATGTCCAAGGAGAATCGAACTCTTGTCATCCATTGTTGAGGGTGGGGAGGGGTGGATGCCTTTGTCACTCACACAGCACCCTAGCCCACCTGACAGGCAGCCTTTTCAAATCAAGAACTTACTGAGTTTACTCCTAACTTGGAAAAAATGTGTCCGCGAGACAAAGCCAAAGGCGTTCTGGTGAACCCCATTTTTTGAGAGAGTCTCATGTAGCCCAGGCTAGTCACAAACTCTCTAGGTAGCTGGGGATGACCCTGAGCTTCGGACACTCCCATGCCTACTTCCCTAGTGCTGGGGTTATTGGTGCACACCACCATAGCCATTCATAAGGTGCTGGGGGTTGAGCCAAAGACCTTCTGCATGCTAGGTAGGTGATCTACCAACTGAGCTACGGCCCCGCTGAGACCCTTTTAACTGGGAAAATGGCCTAACCCAAAGAGAGTCTGTTTTCTTGGCATAATGGGCACTAGAAGCTTGTGTGACCAAGGCTAGGCTGCAAATGCTGTGACTAACTGGTTCCAGCCCCCTCCTCTGCCAAAAGTCCTCCCTCCCTCCCTTCCCCCAGCAAACTGCTGCCCAGAGAGCCAAGGGGCACTTTGAGAAGCTGCATTTAACTCTTTATGGTCACTAGGGGGCCATGTGGGAGGTGATCACTGGAACTTAATGACTGCCCATCAATTTCACAGCTGAGAAGAGCTATGTCAATCCCCCAGTGGTGCCTCACTGGCTCCCCAGCCGGCAGGCAGCACGCCCCTGCTAAGGCTGGCTCCTGAGCCTGGTAGTCAAGTCACTGGGGCAAAGCAGAAGCTATTTACAGCCTTCAGGGGCTGCCACAGGTCATGCCACCAGCTGGAGGGCTGGAAGCACTGGAACGGTATCTTCTGGGGTGGTTGGAGGCCGGACTATTCTGTTCTAGGTGTCAAGAGAGGGTGCCCCAGCAGAGACCATGGATACAGTGTCTGGCATTCCCTCTGGATCCTGATAGTGGCCAGGAATCCTCGGTGACCCTTGGATGCTAGGACCTCTGCGGTTCTGCTGCCTGGGTTTTTTTCTATGTCCAAATTCCCTTCTACTACTTCTTAAAAACTAAGACAAAATTATGTAAAAGTTGGGTGGCGCACATCTTTATCCCCAGCACTGAAGAGGCAGAGGCAGGTAGATGACCTGAGCTCAGATTCCAAGAACCTGAGCACAGGGATGCACACCTATGGTCCCAGTGCTGGTGAGACCCTTGGGCGCTTGCCCTCCAGCTAGCCTGGCTGGCGCGGTAAGGATCCAGGTGAACGAAAGACCCTGCCTCCAAACAAAAGATGCAGGATGCCGGAGGACCAACCACCAAGGTTTCTTCCCTTACCATACCCATACAGCATCCATAGCTCTGCAAATGTACACACATGCACAGTGCCCATAAGCAACATACACAGAGAGTCAGAAACAGAGACAGACACAGACAGACAGACAGACAGACAGACAGACAGCTCCAAGTACAGAAAGCCCACAAAACGTGGAGCTTCAGGCGCTCATCGTCTCCAGCCTCTGTTCTATCATATACCATGCAGGCACAAGCCTCTCCAGGAGTCTGGCCCATCACTCTCAGAACATGGACGTGGAGAAGGCTTATCAATGGCTGGGGTACACCACAGAGTCCTAGATCTGGGTAATTTCATCTTATAAACGGAGTCGGGTCCGAGTCATCCTCCCAGTAACCTGGGAGATTGTGGGTCCAAGGTGGTGACATTCAGAGGCTAGGCTGTGATAGCAGGGGCAGGAGTGCCCACTCTGGCAGCCTGCACTTGAACCAGAACCAGGACGGACTCATCCAGGAGACTCAAATGACACCCTTGCCTCCCAGCACCGACCGCTTACCAACCAATTTTGGTTGCTACGGTTCCTGGTGGGAGCAATCATAACAGAAGGTCTGAGAATGTCAGCCTCATGCTGAGTCCAAACAGTGCGGGGGTAAGAATTGCAAAGTTTGTGGGCAGATAAGGTAAGGGGAAGGGGGTTAATAAGAACCAGGAAGTGGCCTTGCAGGAGATGTGCGTGTTCTCTCTCTCTCTCTCTCTCTCTCTCTCTCTCTCTCTCTCTCTCTCTCTCTCTCTCCCTCCCTCCCTCCCTCCCTCCCTCCCTCCCTCTCTCTCTCTCCCTCTTTCTCTCTCTCTCTCTGTCTGTCTCTCTTTGTCTCTGTCTCTCTGTCTCTCTCTTACACACACACACACACACACCAGCAGCAGCAGCAGAAGGAGAAGCAGCCCTCAACACAGCAAAATGCCTTACTGGCTAAGCAGAGGCCCCAGATCTTTGGTGAGTTCCTACTGCCTCACTGCAAAACATTTTGCGTGTTGGTAGACACAGATGTTGGTCAACCTTTCTGGAAGAATATTCACAGATGGGCATCAGGAGCAGCATGCTCCAGCCACATCCAGGTCGCCCCGGGCAGTCCTTCCTACTGTCTGGCCTTAGTTCTACTTTCCGCCTTCAGTTTCCTTGTCTGCAAATTGAGGTACTGGACTTGGTCCTTTCTGATGCAGGTGATACTTGAACACAGGCTTAAAAAAAAAAAAATCGTCACCCACAGCTCAAATGCAGGCCTGCATTTACGATACATCTGTTCACGCTGGGTCGAAATACATCAGTGGCCGGAATATTTGTTTATTTGTTTTGAAAGGGTCAGTTGGAGGGTCCAGCACAGGTAGCCATGACCACAGGGTCAGGAGACAACTTTAGGGAATCAACCTCTCTGTCCACCTTCTGGGGACAGGCAGGGTCTTTGGTTTCTGCCACAGTGTATACTCCAGGCCGGCTGGCAAGTCTCAAGTCATACGTTGTGGGCTACAGAGATTGAACCCAGGGTCCTCAGACTGGCGTGGCCCCGTGGGGATTCCTACAGAGATCTACAATGCCATAGGCATGTTACAATATCACCTCCTCAGGTCTCCTTTCCCCCGCCAGACAGCTGAGGCCCCCAGCCCAGGGGACCGTCACACAGACCCCACTGAGGGACACTGTACAGCACAACTGTGTTCCTGTACAGAGACATCAGCGTCACAAACTGGCAAAGAGTGGTAAGAGACATCTAGGTCAATGCAATAGGTCACCCTGGATTGGATCCTGCGCCCGCAGGAAACAGTGAGGGAGACCATGGCTGGCTGAAAAGACCCGTGCAGAGTCAAGGTTACGGCACCGGGCAGTTCTGAAAGGGAGAGGAAGAAGGGAGACCAAATACAAAGAAATGATAAAGATGGACGCATCTGAAGGGACTTAGAAGCTCTCGGCAGCTCCCCAGCAACTTTTCTGTGTGTTTGAAGCTCAACTTCTCCCTCGATATCCACAGAGCATCCGTCCCAGGGAATCCAAACCTGTGGGTACCAAAATTGCCAGTGCTTGCCCAGGGTCTGTGTACACCTTCCTGGAGATGTTCCATTAGCTCTGGCTGCTTACAACCCCACCGAGCAGAGCGTCCAAGTGTGTGGAAGAGGCAGCACACCGTGTTGTTTAAGAAAAAAACTGAAAAGCAAAAACCTGGCCGGCTCAGGGCGTATCAGTCGATGACTTAAATACTTTAGCCCTCTGTCGAATTGGCCAATTCGGCCCACGGATACTGCTACGTAGAGAGGACGGCATTTCAAAATGTAAAGCACTCAGGGTAGGGGTAGGGTTTGTGAAAACTCAGGTTGGGAGACCCACTTCCCTGGTTCTCCCCCGCCCCTCATTCAGTGGGTGTTGGGTAAGGGACAACAGAAAGAGTTTACATGTTGTTTGGGGGGGGGAGTCTGGCTAAGGAGGTTAGACTGGTCTCAAACTCTGGGTCCTCCTGCCTCTGCCCCCGCCCCTCCCCCAGTATAGAGGTGACAGGTGTGAGCCTCTGAACCCAGCAAACATTTACATTTCTACTATATGTTTATGTGTGGCTCTTGATGGTGGGGGCCATCTAGGACGCACTTTGAAGATAGAAGCCCTGGCTTTCACTGAGATTAAACTGACCACGGAGAGTACGGTATTCACCGCATCGATGGACGGTCCCAGGTGGTGGCCATATCTAATGCGGGCAGGCAGCTGCAGAGAGTGGCTCCTGGAAGCTTCCGTGACTCACTCATCCTGTCTCCTGTTGAAGCTGAGGAATGATCTAGCACTCCCAAAGAGCTCTGTGGTGGTGGGGTGGGGGAGGGTTTCCATGTTAGCTGCCTGTGGCACTCCCAGCCCTTTAGGGCAACAATCGGCTATAACCCTGTGACTTCCCTACCACGATCATCAGGGCAGCAGCTGGAATCACTCTCCTTCAGTTGATCCCTGAGAAGATGCTCTACCCCATCTGGGATGTTCCTCCAGCCTCTATGGGCATCATCACTTCTATATGCAGTTCCTATTCCTTGTCCTGGAAACAGAGAGAGACAGAGACAGAGAGACAGAGACAGAGACAGCAAGAGACAAAGAGAAACAGACACAGAGACACACAGAGACAGAGAGACAGATAGAGATACAGAGAGACAGAGACAGATATAGACAGAGAGACATAGACATACAGAGACACGGAGAGACAGAGGCAGAGAGAGAGTTCTAGGTGGCTCCCTGGAGACAGGATGGAACAGGTGGTAGCTGCAGCAAGCAGGGCTTAGTCTGATGGACAGCTGTGCATCATTTTATCCCGAAGTGGATAACTTTTCGTGCCTACACTCCTGGACCTTATGGAATGGACCTAAGGGAATGCACACAATGGACGCCTCCGAGCCTAGAATTCTACACTAGATGCCAAACAACTCCTGGGTCTGATGGGCCAGCACAAGGACAGGATCCAGGCACCAACATCAGCACCACCATTTAATCCTTCCCAGTGAGCAAAACCCTTTGGGTCAGCCCTATGGGATATATATTCCCCATTGGAGTTGCCTCCCCTGAGCCAGGATCTCCCCACAGTACGACGATCGGTCCCGGTTGTAAGATGTGCCTCCGGTTCAGGCTGCCAGCTTCTACAGAGATGCGCACGTCTCCTCCCCCTCTTCCAGGGGTAATGAGCCTTGGCTTCAAGCCTCATTAAACCCCATTATATAATCAGCCCCATCCCGGGTATCTTTATAACCCCAGCAGTTGCTTCGGTGGGAACATGGCCGGCCGTTCAGCTTCGTCACCTCTACTGCCACCTGCCACCGCCGCCCCCCTGTCACACCGGGATCTGACTCAGCCTCCAGGTACTCACAAGGTCAAGTTCTTGGCTGGTGGTCAACTCCTCTCCTTGTTTCCAAGACAAGGGATAGGAACCACATGTAGAAGTGATGGTGCCCATAGAGGCTGGCAGGGCATCCCAGATGGGGTAGAGCATCGTCTCAGGGATCGACTGAAGGGAAATGATTCCAGAGGCCACAATGATGATCGTGGTAGGGAAGTCACAGAGTTATAGCCCCTTGTTGTCCTAAAGGGCTGGGAGGGTCACAGGCAGCTAACATGGACTCTGCCCCCCCTCCCCCGAGCTCTTTGGGAGTGCTAGATCATTCCTCAACTTCAACAGGAGACAGTCAGGATGAGTGAGTCACAGAAGCTGCCAGGAGCCACTCTGCAGCTGCCTGCCCCCATCAGATATGGCCACCACCTGGGCCCATCGATGTGGTGAATATTAACAGCAGAGCCCAGGGGTTGGGGGTGGAGCTAACACACAGGGGACACAGAGCGCTAACATCTTCAACAAAAACACCTCGAAAGAAACAGAGGCAGTAAGGTAAGGAAGGTACCCTTACAGAATGGTTTGGTCCTCCTCTGCTTTCATGACCTTATGACTCTTGGCCAGGTCCCCAGCCTCAGCCTGGTTTTCTTCATCTCTGAAGAGGGGACAATGAAAGTCCCAACATTCTAGAAGGTCATGACACATGAGCGAAACAGGGCGAGGGCCTGTGGGCTGGCCCGTGATGCTGTCACCACACAGTGAACACCAATGGCTGTCGGTATTATCACCTCTGTCAAGGTGTCAAATCACCCCCCATCCAACTAACTGTACATGCAAACAGCTCCCAGAATTTCTCTTACCAATACCTAGAGCTCTAAGTACCAGACCTGATCCTGCCTTCCCTACATCCCGGTAGGTGGTGCACACTCACTCTGAAATAGAGTTTTAAGGATATTTAGAAATAGCCTCATCTACAGCAGCTGGGACTGGAGAGAATTCTACAAAAAGCCACATGTTCGTGGCTTGCTGGGCTAAAAAAAAAAAAATAAACGGGTGTATGGAGCTGTCTTAGATAGGGTTTTACTGCAGTGAACAGACACCATGACCAAGGCAACTCTTACTTATAAGGACAACACTTAATTGGGGCTGGCTTACAGGTTCAGAGGTTCAGTCCATTATCATCAAGGCAGGAGCATGGCAGCATCCAGGCAGGCATGGTGCAGGAGGAGCTTAGAGTTCTACATCTCCATCTGAAGGCTGCTAGGAGAAGACTAACCTCCAGGCAGCTAGGATGAGGGTCTTATAGCCCACAACCATGGTGACACACTTACTCCAACAAGACCACGCCTACTCCAACAAAGCCACACCTGCTCCAACGTGGCCACGCCCACTCCAACAAGGCCACATCTGCTCCAACATGGCCATGCCCATTCCAACAAGGCCACGCCCATTCCAACAAGGCCACACCTACTGCAACAGGACCACACCTACTGCAACAGGACCACACCTACTCCAACAAGGCCACACCTGCTCCAACATGGCCATGCCCACTCCAACAAGGCCACACCTGCTCCAACATGGCCATGCCCACTCCAACAAGGCCACACCTACTCCAACAAGGCCACACCTGCTCCAACATGACCATGCCCACTCCAACAAGGCCACACCTACTGCCATAAGGCCACACCTTCTAATCACATCACTCCCTGAGCATATACAGACCACCACAGGAGGAGTCCCAGTCAGACATGCCTGAGCAACACAGGAAGGACACAGGCTGCCCCTGACATGTGACGCTTCACAGGTCTCATCAGAGGACAGCGGGGGTGGGGTGGGGTGGGGAGGTGGCAGGGAGGGGGGACATGTTCACATAGCCTACTCACTGTGTGCTTTCATTCCCAGGAAAGTGACACAACAGAAAGCATAAGCTTGGGTTCAAAGAGTTTGCCAAATCTCTGGGATGTCTCTGCAGGAACAAAGCCCAGAAGCAGGGAGTGATGGGAAAACTGAGGACCATGAAGAGCAAAGGCTGATGGGTGTATTCTAGCACATTAAGATGTGCTGGGTGCAGCATCTTTGGGGAAGCCTGGACAATGCTCCCTGAGACAGGTCTGGGCACGACTCCAGCTGCTGAGCTGTGGGACTCAGTCCATTTGCTCTATCTGATACTGTTCAACTCCTGGTGTGCTCAACTCACAGTGGACTTATCATGGTATAACGGCATCAGGGTAAGCCGAGGCATGGGAGAATGACGCCTTGCATTTTGTCATATCTGAGCCAACCCGTGAACACGGTCGGTCGGCAAACCTTACTCCACCAGCTGAAACTCTTATGCCCTCCTTTGTCCTGCTGGCCACCCTGACATCAAAGGAGTAGGGTAAGCACTTAGGTAGAGGGCTTTCTGTGTCCATGTGAGGCCAGGTACTCTGGGGTCCTAAGGCCACCCCAGCCAGCTCTGCCCGGCATCCCCAGGGATATGAAGATGGTGCGGCACCCTCCTGGAACTTACACACGGGGACCAGAACAGACAGTGACTATTGGAAACCCATGGGTCCCAGGGACATGGCCCCAAGGACTCTCTGGGATGGCTCTGCAGGAACAAAGGCTGGAAGCAGGGGGTGATGGGAAAACTGAGGACCATGAAGAGCAACCGGGAACCAGCACCTGGCAACTGAGTTCTCTCCTACCCCAGTGTTTTCTAAATGAGTCAGGTGGGTAGTTGGGGAAACTGAGACCCAGATAGAAAGAGAAAACTCCTGGGAAATGCAGAATGCAGGCTAACCTGGGGCTGCATTGGAAGGGAAGCTGAAGGGCAGACCACACACTCCATGAAACTTACTCTCCCAGAGACCAGGCTTGCCTTGTTTCTTCCTGAGAGGTCAGACAATGGTTTCTGAGTTCAAACACCAGGATTATCCAAAGGGCAGCCATGTTCTGAAGGGCTGCCTTTTAGGTCTTGGTCTATAGCCCAGGCTAGCCTAGAACTCATTATATAGCCTGGGCTAGTTTAGAACTTGCTATGTAGCCCAGGCTAGCCTAGAACTTACCATCTAGCCTGGGCTAGCCTAGAACTTACTATATAGCCTGGGCTAGCCTAGAACTTGCTATGTAGCCCAGGCTGGCCTAGAACTTGCTATGTAGCCCAGGCTGGCCTTCAACTCTGGATCCTCCTGCCTTAGACTTCCAAGTGCTGAAATTACAGGCATGCACACCATCATGCTTATCTCTGAGCTGCCTCTTAACAGTCTTTTGCTGTCACTGACCCCAGGTGAGCAGACAGGCCTGTCTCCTTCTTTGGTGGATACCAGGGGACAGGGGAACTTTAGGGACTGTGGTGGGATGAAAAAAACGACCCAAAAATGCCAGCCCATTTTTTTTTTTTTTTTAAGTAGATAGATGTTTCGCTCTGGCCAGAAGCATAGATCAGAGCCGCAGTCAGCCGTTCAGAAGGGGACACTATGACATTCACTCAGAGGACACTAAGGCCCAAGGACAGATGGCTGCAGGTGGCCGCCTGCCATCAGCCTGATGCCAAGGTAAATTCCAAGCCTCTTAGGGCTGAAGGGAAGTGATGTGGGTACCGAGGGACCGTGAGTCGACAGCCATAATTAACCATGAGGCAGGACTGCTAGAGGAACAGGCGTCATGATTAAGTACCTACTGTGTACAGGCCGCATTATGCATATGACAATTAATGAACAATTGGCCCATTTTACAGATAAGGTAAGTGAAGCTCAACGAAGGACCTCTTAGCCCATTAGACTAGACTCTAAGCTTCTCTGAGTTCTGCAGCACTCGATGCTAAGACTTAAACCCAGGCACTCCTCTCCTGCAGAGTCCACATTTCTTGCCAGGACAGGCGTCTCAACTACTGCTCCTGTTGTTTGATCTATGGGCCATGGTCCCCTTCCTTTGTCACTGCTCGCCAATCGACACTCTGACTACCATGCAGGTCCACCACACATACCACCATCTCTGGCTTCTCGGACACTGAATTTTCTTGACAAATTAATCAACTGGCCTTCCGCTGCTGTCCTGTCCATCCTGGGGCATCTTAGTGGATTTGAGGCAGGGCCCGAGCAGCCCAGGCGCTAGGATGAGCCATAAACCAGAATATTTTCCTACTGATATCTGCATGTGTCCTTCCGGAGGAGACCCTCAGATGCCCACAGGCTCTCTTCATCACTCTATTGGGATCTTGAAGGGATCCAGTGCACAGGCTTGGGACTACGGCTACCCTGGAGGCTAAGGCAGGAGGTAGCAGAGGCTGTAGAGTGTGTTGAACAGTTTAGTGAGATGCCGTCTCAGTAGCAGAGTTCCTGGCTAACGTGGGCAAGGACCTGGGGTTCCATGCCTGGGAGGGGGGGTGGGAGTGGGGGCTGGGTGATGGGGTGGAGCAGGATTAGATCTCTGTGAGTTCCAGGCCAGCCTGATCTACACAGCAAGTTCCAGGATAGCCAGGGCTGCATCGTGAGACCCTGTCTACACACACACACCACACAGAGAGAGAGAGAGAGAGAGAGAGAGAGAGAGAGAGAGAGAGAGAGAGAGAGAGAGAGAGAGAGAGAGAGAGAGTTCTGTGGAAGTAGAGAGGGAGAAAAATAAGGATAAATGGGGAAGGAAGGGAGAGAGAAAAGAAGGTACCAGATTCAAATCCTGGCTCAACTTCTATGTACTGGTGTGACTTTGAGGGAGTTCTCTAGTGTCCCCGTTTACACCGTGGAAATTGTCTATCTGCAATGTACCAGAGGCAGTGATCGGCCTGGTGCTCGGGCAACTCCTCTTACTACTTGCCAGATCAACAGGATGGTACAGGCAGTCTAGGGCAATGCTAAGGAACAGGAGACTGTGCCTGTGAACACCAGCATCCCACATCCCCTGAGCATCCCATCCTGGTACAGGAGCAGCCGGGCTCACTCCAGGGTTCCCCTCTGTCCACATCTGCACCCGTTTAGCAGATCACGCCTCTGGCTAAGATCAGAACTTTCTGGAAACTCAGCCCTTGGCCACCATGGATTCCTGTCTCTACTTGAGTCCCAAGCACCATGCCTCTGGCAGCAATTAGTGGACATGGACTATAAATCCTAGACCACACTTAACCTGGCTTGAACCCCTATGCATGGCACAGATGCAAAAGTTATACACTATATGTTACATGTTAACCCTGGTCAATAAAACATGCATGATGTCATCCCAGACCCCAGGTGGACAGAGAAACCCTAAGAGAGGTGGTAGGGAGCAAAGAGAGAAAACATGGGTGGTGCCTCTGATGTCCCCAACTTGGCTTTCAGCTGCCGTTCCTTCACATCAGCGAGCCAAAGAGCAGATACGGAGGCTGTATGACAGCCGGTCATCAGCAAGTACCATTCACAACCCCTTCAAAACCATCTAAAGACCCAGGACCTGTGCAGGTGGGAGGGAGGTGGCAAGCAATGGGTGCCCCTTGACCTGTGAGATTCAGAAGCGGGATCAATAGCACAAACACGTACACCCCCAGCCAGTGCCACTGGGGGGCCAGCAGGGACTTACTTGCAGAGAAATTGGCTTCAGTGTGGACAGGCGGGGTGGAGGGCAGGAAGGGCCCGTGACCCACAAAGAAGGACCGCAGGGAGCGCTCAGACAGGAGCGGAGAGCGTTGCTGGGCGGGGATGTTCTCGCAGCTGCCCACGCCACTGTGGATCTTGAGGTTCAAGGGTTTGCTCTTCTTCTTGGCTCTGCAAAGGAAGCAGAATGAGGAGACGAGAAAATGAATCTGTCTGTGCCATCTATGCGGTCAATACAAACAGCCCTCACCCGGCAACAGCAGTGCTTCGTCAAACACAAGCACAACCAAGCCTGCTGGAACATAACTAGGCGTTTCTTAGTCTTCTAGAATGTTCCTGCCAGTAAGCGGGCTTCCTACCACATGATCACGTGACACTGACTTGAGACTAATGTTAACTATCTTTCGAGTAATATTGTATCGGCACCATCTTGGTGGATGGTTTTATGTCAACCTGACAGGAGCTACAGTCATTTGGAAAGAGAAAACCTCAGTTGAGAAAATGTCCCCACAAGACTGTCCTGTGGGCAAGCCTATGGTACATTTTCTTAATTGATAGCCCAGCCTCCCGTGTGGGTGGAGCCACTTGATTGATAACCAATGGGGGGGAGCCCAGCCTCCCGTGTGGGTGGAGCCACCCCTGGGCTGGTGGTCCTGGGTTCTATAAGAAAGCAGGCTGAGCAAGCCACAGGGAGCAAGCCAGTAAGCAGCATCCCTCCCTGGCCTCTGCATCAGCTTCTGCCTGCAGCTTCCTGCCCTGCTTGAGCTCCTGCCCCGACTTCCCTCCATGATGAACTGTGCTGTTTAAGTGTGAGCGAAAGTTAACCCTTTCCTTCTCAGGTTGCTTTTGGTCCTGGTATTTCATCCCAGCAATAAAAACCAAAAACAACAAAGATAACTATAAAATGTGTGTTTTTAATGTTTAAAAAAAAAAAAAAAAAGAAGTAAGGTGAGGTGAGGTGAGGGCCTTAGCAATTATGGGTGGTTGAAACCTGACATAAAATCCAGGGTTTGGCTAGCATGGTGGTGTACTCTGATAATTCCAGCACTCCAGAGTCTGAGGCAGGAGGATGCTGACCCAGAAGCCAGCTTAAACTACGGAGCAAAGCTATGTCCTGAATAAGCAACAGAGAAGAGAAAACTAGGTCTTCAGGATGGTTTTTATTATTATTATTCTCTCTCTCTCTCTCTCTTTTTTTCCCTGGCCCTCTTCCTTGTAAACAGATCACTGGGAGGTAAAGTTATTCAATTTCCAGTGAGAGTCTTCACACTGGGACAGAGATGAGGTAAAAGTATTAAAGGCTGAGGGTTCTGGCCCCGTGCTGTCTGTGCTTCCTGGGAGCTAAACGGGGGGCGTCTCACAGAACACCGGTGTCTAGAAACCCGCCCTTTACCAATCAGAAGGCTGGGGATATCAACAGCATCAATGACAGTGGGAGCTGTCACTGTGACTAAGCTGCCATGGAATGAAGTGCTAGCTCCGCCCGAGAGACAAAATCAAGGACTTTAGGGAGTCCCCTCATTTAACCATTGAAGTCACCTTAGGCAGGACATCCCGCCACCATTCTCTGTGTGAGGGGGACACTGGAGCAGATAAGATGATGGAGGGCCTAGCAGAAGTGGCTCCCAAGGCCTCATCGCAACTTTGTCCAGACCGTCTGTGCCACCCTGAGGCCATGCTGCCTTCCCTGCTTGGCGAACTCCTACACATACTCCACGGCCCAGTTCAAAAAGTGACCATATCTATAACGTCTTCTCCTAACTCTCTGGGACAACCTCATTCTCTCCATCTTAATCCCCAGCTGCCAACCACAGCTCCCGATAGCCATCTCCCCATATAGCCCGGGGCCAGTAGCTTTCTCACCTTTGACCCTTCTGACTCCACAGCCAAGCGGTCTCGCCTCTGCTCACCCTCTTTGGTGTGTCTCCTTCCAGATCCCCACCCCCCACCGGCCTAAGCTAGCGGTTTCCTCATTTTCTTGTTTCACATCCGTATGGTCATATTTTCCAATTTTTCCCACACTTGTAATCTCCCCAGCAGGGTGTGGGTCTTGAGGGCAGTGACCCTAGATTTCTCATTGTTCCATCCTTAGCAACTAACTAGCTTGGCACCTGGTACATAGTAGGTGTTCCTTATGTGAGTTGCCTGGCACACAGTAGGTGCTGCTTATGGAGCTGCCTGGCACACAGTAGATGCTCCTTATGTGAGATGCCTGGCACATAGTAGGTGCTGCTTGTGTGTGCTGCCTGGAACACAGTAGGTGCTGCCTGAGTATTCTGAATAAGGCTATAGCCCAAGGATATCACATCACATTCTGATTCTCTGCCTCCCACTCCTAACTGCTGGCTCCTCAAGGATAAAAAACATACAGATGGAATGACCACATCTCTCAGCCCCTGGCTTGGCACTCGGTGGCACAAAACACACCTCAGACTCTGGTTGAGAAGCGTCTCCCTTCCCCAGGGAACTGGTCTCTCAACGCCTTCCCATCTGCAACCCCACACTCCCATCAGCCCAGCATGGATCTGAGCGCCCTCTGGTGGCTGCTGAAAAGCCTACTTGCAAACCGCCAATCTTGGAGGGCTCTAGGCCATCTTTTTAAAAAAAAGACATGCTCAGCAGGGTGTGGTGGCACACGCCTTTAATCCCAGCACTCAGGAGGCAGAGGCAGGCAGATTTCTGAGTTCGAGGCCAGCCTGGTCTAC
>NC_034612.1:7418902-7432786 GCF_900095145.1 Mus pahari | reverse complement strand
CTGAGTTCGAGGCCAGCCTGGTCTACAGAGTGAGTTCCAGGACAGCCAGGGCTATACAGAGAAACCCTGTCTCGAAAAACCAAAGAAAGAAAAAAAAAAAAAAAAAAAGAAAAAAAGAAAAGAAAAGAAAAGCAAAGAAAATAAAAGAAAGAAAGAAAAAGAACATGCTCTCTGCTTGAGACCAAGTGTGTCTGACTGCCCAGGCACCTCTCACAGTGCCCTGTAGCAACAGCCAATCCTACTTACTGTCCCTTCAGAGGCCTGCTGCAAGGTTCATATAAGCACTCACCCTTATAAATCCAGTAACATCCCTGCCTAGGGCTGGAAAAACTAGAAATCAGAACCAGCATTAACACTGCCCACAGGTGTCCAGCAGTGGGGGATTTAAGAAAGTGTATGCACCAAGGCCAGGTCACAGCTACTGGGGACAGAAAGATGGGACTTGAGTCATCAAGAATGAAATGTCCTCTTTGGGCTTCAGTTTCCTACCTGGACAATGGAGAGAGAACCCTGACCTTTCTCAGAAGGCCACATGCCACCATGAGGACCTATAAAGTAGCGTGCTTGGCCCAGACAATACTGTGCGCTGTTTCCTGTCATGAGCACGGCTGTACTCTGGCTAGGTCCAATGGCCACAGAGCCCTGCAGAAAGCCAAGGAAGAAACTGAGCATTGAAACCAGGCTGAACTTTACCTGAAATGCCCAGAACACTCTCTACCATCTACCAGCCTTGGCAAGGGAAGAGGACACAGGCAAACCCCTGAGCATAAAGCTGTGAGCATCCCTCCACCCCCAAACACAGGAGCCCGGGACACTGAGGTCCCACTAACCCAAGCAAGACGGGTGTCCTTGTCTTGCTCCAACTAGCAGCTCTGAGAGGCCGGAAGTGGTGTAGTTACCAGTCCGCAGTCACAAGAGCAGGATGTGTGCAGATGACTGTCGGACAGGCAGATGGAAGAAAGGAAAGGAGGGAGAGGGGCGAAGGAGAAGAGAGGGGATGCAATGAATGAGAAGAAAAGAGAAGGGGAGAGAGGAGGGATAGAAGAACAAGATGAGAGGGAAGGTGAGAAAAGGAAGAGGGGAGAAAGATGAGTGAAGGGATATGGAGAAAGGGAGGGGAGAGGGATGGGTGGGTACAGAGATGAAAAGGTAGAAGGGGTGGATGGATGCATGGATGAGTGGATGGATGGATGGATGGATGGATAGATGGATGGGTGGGTGGGTGGATGAGTGGATGGATGGATGGATGAGTGGACAGATGGATGGATGGATGGGTGGGTGAGTGAGTGAGTAGATGGATAGATAGATAGATAGATAGATAGATAGATAGATAGATAGATAGACAGATGCATGCATGGACAGATGGACAAATGGGTGGATGAATGATGTATAGATGGATGAGTGGATGGACAAATAGGTGGGTGGATGGATAGATGGATGGATGAGTGGATGGATGGGTGGATGGATAGATGTATGTATGGACAGATGAATAGATGGATGGATAGATGGACAAATAGGTGGGTGAATAGATGGATGGTAGATGGGTGGATGGGTGGATGGATGGACAAATAGGTGGATGAATGGATGGTTGGGCTGGCTGGATGGATGGATAGATGGATGAGTAGCTGAGTGGATGGATGGATGGAGAATAGATGGATGGGATGGATGGATGGATGGGTAGATGGAAGGATGGATGAAAGAAGAAGACGTAGGATATAAAGATGGATATAAGGAAGGAAGGAATACAGTATGGGAAAGAAGGACATGGGAGACAGACAGAGCCATGGGAAAGACATCCTGACTCACATCCCTACCCAGGCAGCCACGTGGACCAGATGTGAAGTTATCTTTGAACTCTGGCACCTGCCCCTTCTCCAGGAGAATGCACAGGGAAGACAGTCTATGATAGCATAGATATTTGGGTCACACGATCCACGAAGAAAGAGAACAGCCTGGCCATGGTCTCCCAAGACCTCACCACAAACAGCTAACTCTGTTTAACGTGGTGAAATAAGGTGAGTCCCGGACCCCAGAAAGAGGGGCCTCATCCCATAAGCTTTCTACCCCAGGAGCGCTCAGCACTTTCTGCAGCAGATGGCCAGCCAGTGCTCCCCGATGCGGTGGCTGATGGTGTCCCCGGGGCCAGCCTAACCTGAAGCTTCAGTAAGGTGCCTGAAAGGGACATGTTCCCTCCGGAAGATGTATGCAGACCCACGAAGCACCAAGGAGATGCTTGGGGGGACAGAGGTGGGGGGTAAACATGAATCAAAATGATAACAAGCTGCAACCTCAGTCTCCCTGGGATGGCTAGGCTCAAACACAAGAGGACTTCCCAGAGCTGATGAGGCCGAGGAGACCTGGAAGTCACAGGCATCACTAGTGGGACCATGAAAGGTGTGGCCGCTACAGAAAACACTGCCCACAGGAATTATGAACCCCAAAGAACTGGAAAGAAGTCTTCAGACAATAAGTGTCCATGAACGCTGACAATAAATGACAGCCACCAAAGGGCAGGAAAAAGAAAGAAAAGAAAGAAAAGCACCCAAATGCGCATCACTGGGCAAAGGAACACAACTAGGGAGTCTGGGCAATCAAATGTGCTTCAGTCTCGTGATGTTCTGACGCACAGCCTTAACACGAGGGGACCTCGGAGATGCCCCGGAAGAAAGCTAGCCTCGAAGGACCACAAATTCCAGTTTATATAAACAACCAGAAGGGGCAAGTCCTCCTCAGTGATGGGCAGCAGGCTGGCAGCTGCCAGGGCTGGAGGACAGGACAGGGAGTGGGACCAAGTGCATGGGGGAGGTGCTGTTCTGCTGTTTGCTTTGAGGTCACAAAGGGCCCCGGAAGTGGGCAGAGATGGCAACGGCTGAGCCTCTTGAGTGTTCTAAGTCGCCCAGAGCATGGCCTTTAAAAGGCTGAAATGGCCATTGTGGCCTTGAAGTAATTTAGTGTATTAGAGAAACCATTCTAATACTATCTGTACTGTGTATTTACCCCTTGACTAGCTGCATGACCTTTATCAAGTAGTTTAACCTCTCTGAGTCCCCAGGTCTTTGCTGGTACAGATAATTTCTGCCAGGGTTGTTCTCAGGAGCCAATAAACTAGATGGGAACTTGCCTCTGTCCTTTGTCAGGAAAAGCTTTTGTTTCTGGATAGGGGACAAAGTCCTCTGTGGGGAGCCAGGCCAGCACTCAAAACTGAGCGATGATGGACATGCGTCCATGGAGAAGATGTTCGCTCTGGACCTCTGACTCAGGACACACACAAAGGTCTGCTGGCCACAGTGACAGGACAAAGAATGATTGTCCCTGTGTGATGAGGGTAGGAACGGCCCTCAAATGAGGTGTAACCCTTTTTTTACTCAAAGTCTCTCCCAAGGCTTGGAACAAATTATCTCTCCCAAAATGATAAGGTTCTTGGCCCCTGAGTCTCTGATCCATCTCACTGGGCCTTCCCACCCCTGTCTCATCCACTGCCCTCTCCAAAGTCTAGAAGCATGCTGGGAAGAAATACCATGGTTTTTGGTTTTTGTTTGTTTTTTGTTTTTAGAAAACAGGGTTTCTCTGCATAGCCCTGGCTGTCCTGGAACTGGATCTGTAGCCCAGGCTGGCCTCGAACTCACAGAGATCCTCCTCCCTCTATCTCCCAAGTGCTGGGGTTAAAGGCATGTGCCAGCACTCCTGCTTGAAAGACCACTTTTGATGGGAAGTACACAAGAAAGTCTAGCAGCCTCCGGGACAGGACCATCACTTAGAGGAACTCACAGAGACACGGGATGCACCCAAATTCAAACCCAGAGCTCCAGCCACATAATGCTATGATGCCCCATCCCAGTCCAGTACCACTGAGGGGACTTCATGCTCAGAGATCGGACATGCTCAAATTCTGAGCGTTCGGACTCTAGGACTCTCTGGGTGTGTCTACCAAGACTCCCTCTTTTCCATAACCTTGTCTGTTCAGAGCCTCCGGCTAGGGAATAGCCTGTGATTTAATTGGCAGGTCTAATCGGAGACATGGTTGGTTCCTCTATGACAAAGCAATAACAGCAACAAGGACCATCGCAGGTGTGCTCTTCCCAGCTCCTCCCACTCTGCTGCCCAGCCACAAGGCGATGTGATGGTCCATCCAGAGAGTGGAGCCATTCATTTGCCTAAATCTACACTGCTTCTCAAAGCTGCCAAAACATCAACTAACCTCAAGTTTTAAGATAAAACGGAAAATCCTTTTCACTGGTTACATCAGGCACCCTTTACAGAGCTGCAGCGCCATGGGTGGGTCGACCAGATGGCTCAGCGGATAAAGGCACCTGCCACCACCAAGCATGATGACCTGAGTTCCATGGCTGGGACCCACATGGTGGAAGGAGAGGACTGACTTACACACACACACACACACACACACACACACACACACACACACACTTACACACCCTGGAGCACATGGGTGTGCACCTGTGCATTCAACAATAACACTCATTAATATAATTCAGACTTTTTAAAAAGTTGCATGTGGCTATTGGCCACTGCTATAAAAGGTGAAGCACTTGGTCACTCCCACTCCAACTCCCACAATGGAGGAGTGAACCCCAACAATGATTCACCACTAGACCAACAGTTCCATTTCCCCTCCATCTTCTGCTCCCCTCCTCCTTACTCTCTCCTCTCTCCCCCCCCCACTTCCCCTTCCCTCTCCTCTCTTTTTTTCTCTCGTCAGATTTCTATCTCCCTGTTGTAGCAAAATTAACTTTGGCTCGCCGGAGACTGGAAGCATCTTCACTGTGCCTCAGAGTGGAGTGGTCAATTAAATTACCACCGTTCCGTCAGATGGAGGAGCTGCAGGCTGGAAAGAGTCAGGGTGGAGGGCACGCCAACTTTTATTACAGAGTGGAAGGACAGAGAAGTAAATTCGGTGCCTGTGGTATGGCCCCTGTGTCACTGTGCCTTTAAAAGGTGTGTATTCATTCCCAGGTAACCCCGCAAAACAGGTCTGGGGTTGCAAGATCCAGAAGCATGGTGGTCTGTAGAGCCCTGAATGTCAGGCAGGAGTGAGACTTGGGAAGGTCTGGGGTCAGGAGGGAGTCAGGGGTGCTGTCAAGAGGGCATGGCAAGGAAGCACAGCCAGGGCAGGGAACTCAGAACGAGTGCGGGGGCGGGAGGAACGGACCAGACGCTGCAGATCTGCTCTGCCATTTTTTTGGATGACAGGTTGAATTCTATTCCAAAGGCCCCAGGAAGCTGGAAGGGGGGGATGCCATCAGACTGTGTTTCTAAAGGGTCTCACTCCACTTGAAGTATGAAGTGGAGTCTGATGGGGCAAGAGTGGAATGGGGTGGGAGAGATGGCTCAGTGGGGAAAGGTGCTTCCCGTGCAAGCCCACAGATGGCTGAATTTGATCCCTGGAACCCATGGTGAAAGGAGAAAAACAGCTCTCAAATATTTCTCTGACCTCTACACATACACTGTGGCATGTGCATGACCACACACACACACACACACACACACACACACACAGAGAGAGAGAGAGGGGGGGCAGACATGCACACATGCACGCACTCACTCACTCAAGCACCCATAACACTTTCAATCTTTATTTTTTTAATTAAAGAAGAATTGGGGTAGATGGGTGTGGCCCAGCTGTAGAGCATTTGCCTAGAATCCCTCAGTAAGGGGTTGGGGGGGGGGGTAGCTCAGTGACAGAGCACTTGCCAAGCACGTACAACACCTGAGTTCCATCTTCTTTGCCAGGGGGGGAAAAAGTATTTTTACTGGCTGGTTTTGTGTGTCAACTTGACACCGGCTGGAGTAATCACAGAAAAAGGAGCTTCAGTTGGGGAAATGTCTCCATGAGATCCAGCTGTGGGGCATTTTCTTAATTAATGATCAAAGGAGGAAGGCCCATTGTGGGTAGTGCCATCCCTGGGCTGGTAGTCTTGGGTTTTATAAGAGCACGCTGAGCAAGCCAAGGGAAGCAAGCCAGTAAGTAACATCCCTCCATGGCCTCTGCATCAGCTCCTGCTTCCTGACCTGCTTGAGTTCCAGTCCTGACTTCCTTTGGTGATGAACAGCAGTGTGAAAAGTATAAGCTGAATAAACCCCTTTCTCTCCAACTTCCTTCTTGGTCATGAGTTTTATGCAGGAATAGAACACTGACTAAGACAGTGTTATTAGGGAAAAGACTGTCGGGGCAAGACAATAATGGCTTAGACCATTATTGGTTGTAGGGGTGGAGGGTAGCCCACGGAGACCCAGCTCTTTAGACCAAGCTGGCTGGTTTAATAGGGAGGGATACAGGGAGACCCCGGCTGCTTCCTCAACTGGCGTGTCCAGTAAGGGCACACACACAAGTAAGGGCACACACACAAGAGGACAGTGTCCCTCTACTGACAGCATGGGTCCATCCCAATCAACCCACTGTCCAATGAAGCCATCATGGGCTAAAAAAGGCACTGGATACGCCCACCCAACCAAGTCTTGCAAAACTCAGCTCCCCAGCCCAGCACAGAAATGCAGCCGTCCCGCTTCAAGAACGTGTGACAGACAGGAACCACGGCTCACTGACGCTGCCCGGCATAGGGAGATTGCACTGAATCCTGCCAGCCCACGGAGAGAAGAGAAGCCAGCTCACAAGCTCAGCTCCTGCTGAAGGCAAATTGCTTTCACGCCACTGTAAACTAGGAAAATCATGAGCAGACCTGCGCCGAGGCAGGGACAACTGTATCTACATTTTCTAGAAGGATCCACCCGAGGAGGCAGTTGGCAGGCTGTGAGGGGGTTCAGATTTTCAGAGACAGACACCTCGTTGCTTTTAGACTTGTCTCCACTGTTTCAATTTAGTAAGCAGAGTACTGTTTTTAAATAATAAGGCATATTGTACGTGGCATATGTAACACTTTCTCTCTATTTTATTCTAAGAATGAAAGCAATACCCCTGACAGCAGACGCGGTCCACCACGACTCCATGTTCTTTCTTCAAGACGTTCCAAGATCAAATTTGGAATGTAGCTCTGCTTCCCAGTTAGATACTCCAAGTTCACCAGTAACCGGTGTTGAAGATCTGGTTGACACACTATGGAACATGGTTCTCTATAAATTCCTAGAGAATTCCCCGGGGGTGTGTGTGGCTAAGTTGGTAAAGCAATTGTCTAGCATATACCAATTGTCTAGCATATACCAATTGTCTAGCATATACCAATTGTCTAGCAATTGCTATACCAATATAGCTATTGTCTAGCAGCCCTGGGTTCCGTCCCCAGCACCACACAAACCAGATGGGGTGATGCACGTTTGTGATCCCCAGACTCTGGAGGTGGAGGCAGGATATTGAGAGTTCAAGGTCATCTTTGGCAATATAGTGAGTTGAAGGTGAGCCTAAGCTACTACGTGAGTCCCTGTCTCAAAACAGTTCCTAGAAGTGAAAACATATATAGTATGTGAATGACATATATAATGTATATATTGTGAAGATACACACTTGAAACTTATGTGATAGGCCAAAGCCCAGGTTTGAGGGAGGGGTAAACTAAATTGCTGTTTCTCCCCCATTACTTGGGGCACTTGGTTATAGGGAAATTGCAGAAGAAAGATGAGAGAGGGCGGGGCCGAGTGGAAGTGCCCAGATAGCTTCTGCAAGAGCTAGAAACTGTCTACCTTGAAGCTTTAAGAATAACTGGGTCACATTCAACCGCATTTGTGGCAGGCCATCAGCAAGAAGCCTCATAACCCCTGGATTATCAGGGACACACCCTGCTCCAAGGGGCCACTCAAAGCCACACCCGAATCTCACTTCCTGGGACAGCTGAGCCCCATCACTAGTAGCCGTGGGTTTCTACAGCGTGGACCCTGGTTTGGATGCACACAGCTGCTTTTCTAATCAGCTGGTGGACACAGGGGTGTCCTTCCTGCTTGGAAGGAGGGCAGGGGTCATGTCTGAGCAGTTCCTTATGAACCTCCGAGTTAGCATAATGCCTAGATATGAGAAGAGATTGCTGAGGGTGTGTTTTTCTGTGTGTCATGTTCATGGGGGCTGTACATGTATATATATAATATATATATATATATATATATATATATATATATATATATATTATATATAGGTGTGTGTGTGTGTGTGCACCTGTGCACATTTGTGCTCATGTGCGCACATACCTAGATGCTACTGGGAGGTGAAAGCCAGTATCCACCCTGAGGGCAAAGCTTTGGCAGGAGGTGTTGGCTCTGGGTGGCAGTGTATGGAGGTGAACCTGCAGGAAGTTCAGAACAAGGGAGTACGAGCCGCCACACCAAGGAACGCCAGAGGCTGGGCAGTGTGCGTAAGGAATGATAATGTCCATTATGGGCCCTCCCAACAGTTCATGCACTCAGAAAGCAACTCAGTAAGAGCTGGGTGTGTTGACCTGGATGCTGGTTCTACCTCTCAGCCTGTCAGCCTTACACTGGTGTAAGAGATGACCACACCCACAGACACACGCACACACAGACACTTGCTCCTATTTCTCAAAGACACCCATCCCAACAGGAAGTCAGCCAGCTGTCAAATTCAAGAAACATCCCATCTTAGGGTCTTCTCTGGGCATCTAGCTAGAGGCTGGTCTCAGATACAGACAGTTCTGCCTGAACCTTCCCCTGCAGAATAATCCACAAGTCCGTACCCTAACGTGGATACCCCTACACAGCACCCACCCACCCATCCACCTCCATCCCCATCTCTCCCACTACCCTCAGAGCACGTGCAGACCTGGGTTACGGCCTGGGCCTTCCAGGCAGTGGGGCCTGGCATCCAGGCTTCCTGCTCTTCCTGCAGCCTCATGATTAGTGACTAATCTTATTTTTTGTTGTTCCCTACCCTATAAATCAGTTACAGAGCAAATATTTACACAGCCTTGTCATTTCCGATTGAGCTGAGACTCATGTCAACCTTCGTTATTAGAAAGGATGGCTGATTTGGGGCAGATTTCGCCAGGCATCTGGCTAGATGCTTTCTGCTAGGTCCCCCCCCCTTTCCTCCCTCTGCCTGAAGGAAAAAAAAAAGACCATTTCTAAGATGAATTGGTTCAGAGGTCTCTGTTCATGGTCTCCCTGGGGCTGGTGAGACAAGGCCGGGCTTCTGTCAGCCCAACAAATGATGCTCTCCCTAGAGAAAAGACTGGGTTTCTTCCCACTTCTCCTTGGCCTCACTTGGGGGGTCAGAGAATGGAGCAGAGCATCAACTCACTAATACCACAAACTGGAAAGAAGATGATGGGGGCAAGACGGGGGACTGAGAAAAACAAATAGCACAGCTTCCAGCCCCTGCTTTTGTGTCGAGAATTATGTATATGAAAGCATCAAATCCTCTTCATCTTCAAGATGGGACGTGTCTCTAGGTGAGCAAACAAGAGGTCAGAGAGGCTATGCTACTTGATGGAGGTCACACAGTCAGTCTACAGGCGGTGGGGGTGGGATTTGAACACAGTTCTGCCTAGCTCCAAAGCTCTTGGTTCTAATATATATCACAGCCGTGCTATAGAGTTAGATTTGTTTGGAACTCCTGGCAAGAGAGGACTCACGATGCTCAGACAGCGCCCCCGGGACCATGCTCTAAGCAAGCACAACACTGATGCTATCTTGCTGAGGTGAGAGCTAGCAAAGATGGTTCCCCACCCAAGCCAACTGGAATGGCTTATTTGAGTTGGATGGCTATTTTACTCCCTGTAGACCATTTCCCCCCGGCACCTCCCTTTTCTCCTCAGGAAGAAAATGAAGTTAGAACTGGGCAAATGGCTCAGTCAGAGAAGTGTTCCCCATGCAAGCATGAGGACCAGAGTTTGAATCCCCAGTCCCCGTGTAATCCCAGTGTGGAAGAGGCAGAGGGAGGCACACCTCTGGGATTTCCTGGCCAGCCAATCCAGCTGAGCTGGCAGGCACAGACCAGTGAGAGACACCGTCTCCGACCAATACAAGTGCTGAGGAATGACACCCAAGGCTGTCCTTGGGCCTCCACCCTTATCTGGCCCTCTCCAGGAGACTTAGGTTGCCGCTCTGTGGGCGAAAGCCTTCTCCGGGCTCAGCATAGAGAAGATACCGTCCATGCTTGTCCATATCATTTATTGACTCTTCATTGTGGAAAAGAGATGCACACCACTCCTCAGGGTGGGCCAGAGAGGAAATACCTTTTGTAGGGAGGTATGTCCAGGAAAGGGAGCTTATTGGCTAAGCCCTCAGGGCCTCTAGGTATGTCATTAGCACTGAGAGCTCTGGTTTGGGCTGCATGGCCAACATGGGGAGTGTGATCATGTGTTCCAGGCCTGGAATCTGGCAGGGAGCGGGGAGCTGTCTACCATCTCAGGTTGGATACACCCCGATGCCAGGGACTCAGACCTGCTCTCCCTAAGTTTCCTGGCACGGCCCACCATCCCTCGGTGCGATTCGGTACCAGATTTTCTCAAGAGTTCCTTACTCCCCAACTTTCTCTCTCTCTCTCCCTCTCCCTCTCCCTCTCTGTCTCTCTCTCCCTCTCTCTCTCTCTCTCTCTCTCTCTCTCTCTCTCTCTCTCTCTCGCAACTCGCTCTCCTCCAGGCTCAACACTGTGATCTCAACCCCATCAGGATCTGTGCAGCTTTGAGCTCAAGACTTCTTATTTACATGGTGGGGTCACCTCTCTGGCTCCCTGGCTGCATCTTGCTTATGAGTCTACATGAAGGATTGCAGCAAGGTCTGGGTGCGCATGCTCCCTCGTGGCTAGGCTGGAGGGACTCCAAAGAGGCCTTTGGCTGTCTTTTTTTCTTGGGAGTTTAAAGAAGTGTGGCCCATTAAGAGCAGCGTTGAGCCAGGTGGTGGTGGCGCACACCTTTAGTCCAGCACACGTTTGGCAGAGGCAAGCAAATCTCTTGAGTGTGAGGCCTACTTGATCTACAGAGTGAGTTCCGGAACAGACAGACCTTTGCAGAGAAACAGCATTCTCCCCAAAGTGAGAGCTTTGACACACACTCAATGAATGCAGCCAGCAAGCTTGCTACAAATCATCATCATTTGGGATGCATTAGGACATGGGGTGGTGTGCCTGTCGCCCAGGGCAACTGAACCCCCTTCATCTAGGGAGGTCGCCCTGCTCAGTCGGACATGTGCATTAAATATCTGAGCCTGTGTGCTACCCTGCAGGAGATGTCTGACTTAAGATCTCCAGATCTCCATCCATCCCTCCCCACTTGGGGACTGTCTCTCTCCTACACAGGTCAGTTAGAGATGCCCGCTAAAGAACAATGGTCTCCTCCTCAAGTCATCAAGTGTCCACTCAAATCTCACTGGGGGAAATGGATCCTGATGTGACTCACTAGGGAGGAGAAATAGTGTTTGAAGTTAATTAGGTCTGGTGGTGGCTCATCACCAACCTATTAGGTCATTCTGGCTGCGTGAAGGCCCTAACATAGCCTGGTGGCAATCCTCTGTGAGCCAGGGTTGAGGCTTTCTGAACCGTCCTGAAAATTGATCCTCCAGTGTTCAAACAGGCTCAAATTCTGCTTAGTCAGTTGGAGCCAGCTTCTTCCCTTTCCATCTCCTTGAGCTGACACTGATAGTTTTTTGGGTTTTTTTTTTTCTCCCTCGGTGATGCTGATAAAGGCCAGATTAGACCAGATAAAAAGTAGATAAAGGCAGGTTTATTAAGAGGCAGCTCTTTGGTGGGTTCACCAATCACACAGGTGGAAGTCAGCGAAGTCGCGCACACCGGGTATTTTATACAGCTTAAGGCGAGGAGTGATTGGGCGCCAGTTTCGTCCAAACATGGTTGAAAACTTAGCCCCTTGGTGGGTACTCTCGGGGGCATTGCCAGAAATGCAGACATGAGGAATGATGACGTTAGCCCTGAATTTTCTCTGGGTAGGAGGAGGAGTTTTCTCTGAGCTGGCAGGGTTGGGAGAAGAAGGGCAGATGGGGTTTCCCCTGGCTTCTGCAGGGGTTCCTTGCTAACATTCACCATCTAATGCTATGTGAGATTCCTTCCTTCCCATCTCTCCTCCCCTCCCTCATCTCTTTCCTTTCCTTCTTTCTTTCAATCAAATCAGCCTCTTCTTCTAGACCTTAGTTTTAGAATAACAGACTTGCAAGCACTAAACCAAAGCTCTGCTCTAAGCCACGCCCCCAGGTCGTGCTTGAGCTAAGCCAGTGCTCAACTCTGAGCCACGCCCCTGCCCTGTGGTTCCTCATTCTAAAGATTAGAGGCTCAAAGTTTCACTAAGTCAGACTCTACCCAGCAAAGCCTAGCTTCTCAAACCTCTGGGGGTGGGTCCCGGACACCCGAATCCCATCTAGCCCTCTGGTGAGTCCCCCATGCCTCAGAGATACTTTCTATATGGTCACTCCACAGTGAGACGCTCACCTAAGCCGTCGTCACCGATCCAGTAGAACGAGCTGGTATTCTAGAACAAAGTTCTATGCAGAGGACAACATCTGCTCAGACTCTCCAGGAACCAGACGTCAGAATCTGAGAGCATAGCCATTGAGGCAGAACTGGATGGAACATTCCAGAAGGTAAGAAGAAAAGGAAGCCCAGCCCCTACTTTGAGATAGTCCCAAGAACACAGTCACACAGCTATGAGGCCATCACCATCATACATACCAAGGGCTCAGAGATCAGCCTCCTTCCCAGCATTGAGGTCACACCAGATCCAGCCCATTTGGCAAGTCCCCCATTTTATAGCATAGAGTAGTAGGTGTCTTAATTAAGGGAAATCTCAAAAGTATCATACAGCTATGCTGTAGAATTCTATGTGCTCAGTAAGAAGAAAAGGGGGTGGGGAATTGGCAGCAGAAGTCAACAGACCTTTTTTTTTTTCTGTAAATGTCCAGATATCAAATGTCACAGGCGTCCTGGACTGTCTGGTCTCCATGGCAACTACTCAAATGGACTATCCAGTTCAAAAGCAGTCACAGGGAATATGTAAACAATGGACATGTGTCCTATAGTCTAGCCAGCTCAGCTCTGTTGCTGTAACAAACACCCTCACCAAAAGCAGCTTAGGAGAAGAAAGGGTTCCTCTGGCTTATACTTCGGCTCACAGTCCATCACTGAAAGAAGTCAGGATGAGAACTTCGGTGCTGGAGCCCTGAAGGCAGGCCTGCTTGCTATCATCCCACAAAGCGTCACCACAAGGACTCGCTCAAACCCAGAGATGTAGAGCAAGAACCATGGAGGATGCTGCCTGGTACCCGGCAAACAGGCTTTATTTATCCTCGGCTAGCTTTCTTACAAGGCTCAGGACCACTGCCTAGGGAATGGTGCTGCCCAACTGGACGCTCCTCCACCAATTCACAATCAAGTCAACACCCCCCTACCACAGACATGTCCACAGACCAATCTGGCCCAGGAAATTCTTCAACTGAGACTCTCTACCTAAATATCTCAAGTTGACAACTACAGTTAACCTGGACACCACGGCTGTTCCCCAATAAAACTTTATAGACTGAAGAGACTTGGGCCGGATTTAGTCCATGAGCTAAGGATTGGTGGCTCCTGATCAAAAGAACAGTTGTTTTAAATCCCAAAGCACACTGATTCATAAAGAATACAAACTGCTAAGCAACACATATAGTACAAGCTTTCATACATAAACAGTATTCAAACATAAATGTGAATAAATTCATGTCTATTTTGTTTGAATATTCACTGTATATTTATGATGTACTTGAGTATAAAGGTATACAGTGAAGGAGATGTAATGAGAATCTTTTACAATGAAAAGGCTCACTGCCTGTGATAACACACATGATTTGGAAAAAAAATGAGGAGGAAAGAAGTTGGAAGGAAGCCAGGCATGGTGGCACACGCCTTTAATCCCAGCACTCAGGAGGCAGAGGCAGGCGGATTTCTGAGTTTGAGGCCAGCCTGGTCTACAAAGTGAGTTCCAG
>NC_034612.1:7413003-7418872 GCF_900095145.1 Mus pahari | reverse complement strand
GAGGAGAAGGAGAAGGAGAAGAAGAAGAAGAAGAAGAAGAAGAAGAAGAAGAAGAAGAAGAAGAAGAAGAAGAAGAAGAAGAAGAAGAAGAAGAAGTTGTTGTTGTTGGAAGGAAGATAAGGGTAGGAATGAAGGAGGCGGATCCTCATTCAGGATGAGGGAAGGGCGAGGAAGAATTGAAGGAAGAGAGTCAGGGAAGGAACAGGGAAACATGAAGTAAGGAAACCAAAGAAAGGATGGATGGCAGCATCTCAATAAAACGAAAAGTCCAGCAGCATCTCAATAAAACTATAAACCCAGCTCTGGGCTAGAATAGCTCACGGGTCATGATGTTCTGACTCACGTGCCAGAACATTAGCCTCGTGAACTGGGACCATGGTGGAATGGGATCATTGCTTTATTCCATGTTGTAAAAGACCCTCGTGCACAGAAGGGCTGAAGACCTTGCTCATCAAGGTCCCGAAGAGAACACAGCCCATCCTGTTAGAAAGCTACGAGTCCAACCCTTATCCTAAGCCCTTGACACGTGCACACAGGAAGAGAGTCGGCTGCGTGCTACTCATTTAAATGTCTGCCACTGATCGCTGCCAGCACACAGGTTAATTAAATGGCAGCGATCTTTTTTTAAAAAAATCAATTCTCATTTTCACATTATCACATCAAAGAGGTCTCGCTCCATGGCACTTTGCTGGCTTCAAAATAAGAAACCCTGATGATGGCTGATGGCTTTGGCTCTGTCTAGAGCCCTGTTCCCCAGTTCTCGCCAGGAAGAAAATCTGATCCATGGTCAGGCGGGTCCCTGGGTCCTCAAGCTGATGCTGTCATCTCCAAAGAAACTGCATCTCTAAAGGCAACTCGAGGAGCATCTGCGACCTCATGGGAACAGACTCATATTCGGACGAGACTCTGCGCACCTGCTCTGAGTGAGGAGCTAACGAGGCTTCGGGTGGGACCCGCTGTCTCTTGACAGCTCTGAGGAGAGACTGAAAGGAATCAAGACTGAGTTAGGCGTTAGGAGGGAACGAGGGAAAGAGTACACTGGTGAACGTTAAAGTATCCAGAAAGCTATTGTACGCTGGGACATTTCATTTCATGGCATCTTGGGATGGAGGGCACAAGGCAGCTGGGCAGGGGAAGGGTTGAGGAGGTGGGCAGGGGAGGGGCTAAGGAGCTAAGCAGGGGAGGGGCTAAGGAGCTAAGCAGGGGAGGGGTTAAGGAGGTGGGCAGGGGCGGGGCTAAAGAGGTAGGCAGGAGAGAGGCTAAGGGAAATCAAATCCAATTCAACTTTCAAGAACTTGAGCCAGCAAAACCTAGTCTTACTGCTATCTAGAGAGATGGGGCCATAGACACTGGTCCTGCTGGGGCTCCTGAGAGATGGTTCTAACCATCCTTCGCCAGCCCCACCCATGCCCAGCTTCCTTACCAAGTATGCAAGTGCACCTGGTTCTTCGGCCTTCGGGTTCACTCCCAAGCCATGTGAATTGTGTATCAGTAAGCTCTGGCAGGTTGACAGACAAGACGGCTGCCCAACGAAGGCCTTGCCAGGCAGTTGCTGGCACTGGTACACAATTATCTAAAGCTTTAACCCTTGGCAAGCTCTAAACTGGTGTGGTTGCCTTGGGCTCTGCTGACAACATCCATCTCCGAACTCTCTGGGATGCTAAAACATACAACAGCAGAATGCACAGGCCAGGCTGCTGCATGTGAAGTCTCCCGCAGGGATAAGAACACAGCCATGATCATAGGAAGTCCTGTGTGATGGGGGCTGCCCCAGGCCACACCGCCTTACATTATCTTCTGCTTCTGAACCTGGCAGGAGGAAGAGGACCCTGACCCCATTTATAGATAGGAAACAGAAGCCAGGAGGATGGAGGCTGCTTGCCTGAGGCCAGTGGAGGTGGCAAGGGGCTCAGCCTTTGCTCTAACTCTGCCAAGACCAAGCAACTGGAGACTGGAGAAGAGAAATCACAAATGCAGATCAAAAGGGAGTAGGGGGCGGACACAGAGCTCAATGATAGAGCACTTGCCAAGGCCCTGGTGTCCATGCCCAGGGAGGGAGGGAGGGAGTGGAAGGCGATGAGGGAAAGGAGAGAAAGGGAGAATAATGAAAAATGGAGAAAAGACCCAATAAGTTTCTCCAAAGAAAATAGATACACAAATGGCAGACAGTGTGTCCATGAAGGCGGTCGACATTATGACTCATTAGGAAGTATGAAATAAGTCACCAAGACACTGCACTCTGAGACACTGCCCCCCCAGAAACTGGAACCCCACAAACTGGAACCCCAGACACTGCACACCAGACATTGCACCACACACACTGTGCCCCAGAACTGGACCCTAGATACTGCACCACACACACTCTGCCCCCAGACACTGCACCCGAGACACTGCACTGAGACACTGCACCCCCAGAAACTGGACCCCCAGACACCACACCCCAGATATTGCACCCCTAGACACTGCACCCCAGACACTGTACTTCCAGACAGTGCACCCCATGAGTTTCCAGGTGGCAGTGTTTGCAGAACATAAGTGCTATCAAGGAGAAGCAGGGCCCTTGCTCAGTACTAGTGGGAAGAAAGAGCTACCCCTGCAGTGAAGGGTTTGTGGTTCCTCCAAACATTAACTATAGAATTATCGTACAACCCAGGAACTCTGCCCCTGGATATATATGTAAAAGAGTTGAGAAGGGGTACTTAAATCCATACCCGTGCATGCTCACATCAGAATTATCCACAGAAGCTAAAAGGTAGATGAACTAATTGTGGTATGTCTCTGTTGTGGAATACTGCCCATCCCTGAAAAGGATGGAACATCACAACACAGAAGTCAAAGAGGCCAGTCCCCAGATCTGTAGATAATAGGATCCCATTTAAATGACAGCAGAACACCGAGGTCCATGGAGACAGATGCAGACCGACAACAGGGGGGTGCGAGTAGAAGGTAACTATCGGATGGGTCCGCATTTGGGGTGATTAAAATATTTGGGGACTATTTAGAGGTGGTAGTTTCATAGCACTGGAAACTATTGGACTGTTCACTTAAGATAGCTAATTTCATATTATGTGAAATGCATCTTAATATTAAAACACACACCCATACACATATATACATACATACAAACATATGTCCACATACACACATGCATATATACACACACATACATGCATGTACACATGAATACAAACATACACACACATAAATACATACAGATATACATACATACATATATACACACATACAAATAAATACACACAGACACATGTATACATATACACACATATACATATACACACAAACATAAACACATATATACAGACATACACAATATACATATGCATACACACATATACACACATGTATACATATACACACATACACACATACATATNCATACACATACATACATATACACATACATGTACACATACACACATAAATATGCATACACATACATACATACAGACATGCACATAAATACACACAGACACACATGTGTATACACACACACATACACACATATACATGCATACATACATAGATATACACACATGCATGTGCACACACACACGTGCACATGTAGAGTTCAAGGAAATAAGAGTCAAAATGATTATGGGAGTCAGAAAGCGTGGACATTGTTCCTGCCAAAGCCACTCTGTTCTCCAGCAGCCAACATTCTAGTTCGGGAGCCAAGATGGAGCAGGCAAGAAATGAAGCAGAACCAATGGAGCCAGTGGAAGACACTCCATGCCAAGGGCCTGTCAGCCCTGGTAAGCTGAAGAAGAACAGAAGGAACGATGCTTATTCTTCACTTCCAATGTGACAGCTTTTAGAGTCACCTAGGAGACGTGCTCCTGGTGTGGCTGTGAGCAGGTTTCCAAGGAGATTTGACTCGGTTGGGAATATCCACCCTGACTGTGGTGGCCACACTCAGCCCTTGCCATCCTGGGACAAATAAAAAGGAGGGAGCGAGCAGAGCCCAGCAGTCATGACCCTCCACCTCGTCACTGTGGATGTTGTGCAGCCAGCCGCCATGCTCTTGCCGCCATGACGGACTGTGTGCTCTCAAACTGTGAGCCAATTCTATCAGCTGTGTGTTTGCGCACCAATGAGAGGAATAACTAATACAGAGATGCTTCCAGAAAGCCTCAGGTCTCCAGGCATCATTTAAAGGGGAACACACAGGTGGCAGGCACAGTGGTGACTTCCATTCCAAGGTCACGGGTGCCACGGGACCTCTGTGAGGGTAGACACCTCCTCCTATACAGCAAGGCTCCCTCTAAGCACTTGGCTCCCCACAAGCCTTGCATTAAATGCTCTGTTTCCCCTCCCCCAGTCTCACAGTGCTCTCCTAACTACATCTTGTAAAAGGAGGCTGTCTTGTCCCATGCACGAGAGTCCTAAAAGGATGGCTTTCAGGGAGTGATGGAGGATTATTTATTGGCTAGAGTTTCCATTGAAGTAAGAAAAGTCCTGGAGACTAGTGGTCAACTGTGTACCTGAATGCAGTAAATTTTAACATTTTGACTAACTTAGCACAATTTTTTGTTTATATATATATATATATATATATATATATATATATATATATATATATATATATATATATATATATATATATATATATATATATATATATATATATATATATATTGTGCTGTGTTGGCTAATGGGTACCCACCCTTGAATGGTGGGGAGGAGAGATGCAAGAGAAAGCCTTCGTGGACCAGAGAAAGACACACTGGAACAGTGACTACTTTTCTTTAAGTCAGCCAAAGAGGGTGCTGCTGGAGCAAACAGTCTCCTGGGGAGCTGATTTTGGGGAAAAGAAGAGCAAAGACCAACATCGACCAGCACAGTGAGGGGCCCTCTGAAGGCTGAGCGGAAACAGGCCCCCCTTCACCTTCCCCGCAGCTGTTTGATCACATCCCTAGCTGCCTGCTTTCCACCTGCCTGGAGTCAATTTAATTAGAAGTTCAAGGCTCTCCTAAGACACAAAAGCAAATGCCATGTTTATAAACCAGGAGCCAGAAGAGCCATAAAACTCAGTATGGAATGGAGCCACCTGCCACCTGCCGCCCAGGGAGGCTGCCACGTCCAGACTGGGTTTAAAGGAGGTCTCGATCCAGCCGTGATAGACATATTACCCGGATCATAAGGAAACCAGTGGATGGTGAACCCCAAAGAGAGTGGAGTTCATTCCATAACGGGTGTGCAGTGGGCACATTTTTCTAAGTAATCGTGACGGTGAGTGTCCTCAGGTGACTGGAAGAGTCTCAGCAGGCTTAAGGAAAGCAGAGATTCAGAGGCAGCAAACCAAGGACCACTTTCCCACTCCTTGGACTTGTCTTCTGCAAAGGAAGTTGGCCTCCATCCTTTCCACATGGGTGGAGAGGTCCCCTGAGGTTGTGAGGAGCAGAAGGCGGGGCTTGGGAAGGTGTACCCCTACCGCTTGGCCACAAACTCTGGGCACCCAGCCCTCTCAAGCTCTTTTGAGAAGACTGGATTGATCAGATGGAATTCACATCTATGAGGGCCCCATCAGCTCTAGTCCACTGTAGGATTCGCCACAGTGTCAACTAACACATCTGAGAACACCTAGGACATCCTCACGTCATATCTAGATAATGAACAGGAGTCTGGATGTCACCTCAAAGAGTCCCAATCTTAAACTGAATGTGGTAGTGCATACCTTTAATCCCAGTACTTGGGAGGCAAAGGCAGGCTGCCCTGCATAGCAAGTTCCAGGACAGCCAGGACTATAGACTATTCAGTGAAAGCCAGAGAAAGAGAGAGAGAGAGAGAGAGAGAGAGAGAGAGAGAGAGAGAGAGAGAGAGAGAGAAGAAGAAGAAGAAGAAGAAGAAG
>NC_034612.1:7406979-7412570 GCF_900095145.1 Mus pahari | reverse complement strand
GGAGGGAGGGAAGGAAGGAAGGAAGGAAGGAAGGAAGGAAGGAAGGAAGGAAGGAAGGAAGGAAGGAAGGAAGGAAGGAAAAAAATGGACTAAATCAGCTTGGACTGGACGGATGGCTCTGTGGTTAAGAGCACTTGCTGACACAAAGGTACTGGGAATCAAACCCAAGTCCTCTGTAAGAGCGGCCAGTACCATTAACCACTGAGCCACCTCTGAACCAGATGGTGGTGGCGCACACCTTTAATCTCAACACTCAGGCGGCAGAGGCAAATGAATCTATGAGTTCAAGGTTAGCCTGGTCTACAGAGTGAGTTCCAGGACAGCCAGGGCTACCCAGAGAAGTAGCTAGCACTTGCCACTCTTGCAGAGGACCGGGGTTTGGCTCCCAGCACCCACATCAGGCAGCGGCCAGATGCTTGGAACTCTAGTTCCAGGGTTTCAGATCCCTCGGGCTCCTTGGGCATCTGCAAAAGAGCAGCCCTCTGAAGCACTCGGTTCTTTCTATGTTGAGAGTCAGAGGTGCAGGGAAAGCTCTCCAGGGGTCTACTGCACCATCCCCGAATAGGTTAAAGACACGAGCATCACTATAGAATGTGGCCCACCCTGGAATAGGGTCACCGGACCCAGATTCCACAGCCCTGATTCTTGGCTTCCCCCCCACACCTCTAAGGCACCCCATGGGACAGTGATGGGCAGCAGGCACCTGCCCCTTCACCTACTTAGGCTTCAGGGTATGGTACAAGGAGCTGCCTAATGACATGCAAATTAGGTGCAAATTAAACACAACTCTCAGTGAGTTCCAAGTCGGCTCTCTTGTTTATTTTTCCCAGTGTGGAACAAGCCTGGTTGTTATAGCGGAAAAATAATAACATTATTGAGAAATAATGATGCCTTGTCAATGAGCCAGAGACAGATCAAGCCGGTCCGGGCTGTAATTGCCCGCCTGGCGCTGCGTGCACTTAGCTAGGTGAGGGTGCTATTAACTGCAGCAAAGCAAACATTTGCGCACAAGAAAGCTGAGCGATAAGAGGAGCATCCGCTGAGTGAGTGCCGGCCTCTCTCAGATGCGGGAGAGCCGCCCGGTTTTGACTTCAGAAACATCCTGTGCAACTAGGTTTGGTACAGTGCTCAACGCTGAAACCACCAGAGGAAACTGTGCTGGAATATATCATGCTAGCTAATAACGAAAGAAGAGAGTTCCCAGGTCAAGAAGACAGCTCAGTCGATAAAGAGCCCGCCTTGCAAGCATAAAGACCTGGGTTCAATCCCCCAGAAGCCACAAAGAAGAGTCAGGGAGGGTGGCACATTAGCAACTCCAGCGCAGGGTGGGGCATGAGAGGAGACAAGCTGATCCCCAGGCTTTGCTGATCAGCCTGCTTACCCTGAGGAATAACACCCAAAGTTGACCTCTGGCCTCCACACATGTGCACATGGATGTAGATACATATTTGCATGCACACACTATGCACACCTACACACACATACCCCAAGTACATACCCCAAGAACATGGGGCATACATACACATACCATATGTACACACACACACACACAAATACACATACATACTACATGCATGCACACTCATGCACGGACACACAAACACACACACCACGTGCACGCATGCACACACAAGTACACACAAGTGTAGGCATGCACACCCACTCTCACACCATGTGCACACATGCACACACAAGTATATATACCGTGTGCTTAACATACATATGTGTGGGCACACAAGCACACACTCATATCATGTGCACACACACACATACACACACACACACACACACACACACACACACGAACTCCCTCTGCCTTTCTGACCCCATCTGCCTCTCTACACTCCTCACTCCCTGCATAGGGCTCTGGTGTCTCATCTCTCAGCAGACCTGAACACTAACCATCTTCAACCTCTGCACAGAAGAGAAGCCGTGTGTGGGAACTACAAGATGGCTCCACCTGTAAGAGGAGCTTGCCGCCATGCCTGACCAACCTGAGTTTGATCTCCCCAGCCTATGTGATGGAGAGAACCAAGTCCTGCAGGTTGTCCTCAGACTCCCACATGTACACCATGGCACTCACGTGTACACACGCAGTAGCTAGACAGGAAGATAGATGGTGTAATGAAAATATCGAGAGCATCAGTGAGTCCATCCCACACTTTTGCTAACAACCCTCTGGTGACCCCCTCTAAGCTTCACCCTTGTCTTGGGGGAGGATTAGACCCCCCATACCTCTGACCAAAGCCACGACCACCCCAACCTGTGATGGTACCCTAGTCGAAGAAAAGGAGACGCGATGCGTGTGTGTAATCCAGTTAAGGATACCGAGGTGAACGCATTCTCTCAGTTATCCATTTGTAACCTAAACCAAGGATAGGTGACCTTATGCGGGGAAGGATGGGAGAGCTCTGATGTAACCAGAGGTTGAGGCGGTAAAGCGGGGGAAGCCATGCAAAGACAATACAGGTAGACTGAATTAAAATGACGTCACCCAACCAAAGAACCATAGCTGTCCCAGCATTATCTAAGGCAAAGGATAGCCCCCTGTAGAGCCTTGGACACCTTGCTTAAACTTTTAGACTCTGAAATAATGGGAAGAAAATAGAACTCTATTGCTTGAAGACACCAATTATAAGTCCTTTTTTTTTTTTTTTTTCAGCGGGCATGCACTCCGCAGGTTCTGCAAGGAGTTACCCGAGCTCTCTCTTCTATCGTCCTGGTCTCTTTATCAGTCAGGTACAGCATGCTCCCCTGCCCTCACAGGACCTTTGCACATGCTGTTTACACCTTGACTTTAGTCCTCTCCCTAGTCCCCTCCGGAAGCCTTCACTGATGTCATGGATGAACTCTGATCCCCTACAACCCCACCTCCCCAGCGCCAATCGTCTCTTCCTGGTGGCCTCAGCAGATACCTATGGCGAAAGGTGTGAAGGTCTCTGGCCTCCCCTCTCCGAACTGCTCCACGAGGGTGGGGTTTGTTTGTCTCTGTCACTTCTGCGCCCAGAACTAATCAGTGATGCCTACCACATAATAGACACCCGGATAGTTCAGTGACGATGTCGGGGTGGGAGGAGAGAGTGTCATTTACGGCAACTCAAAATTAGAATCTATAATAAGATGTCAAATAAACCCATCCGGCTGAAAAAGGAAAAGGAGAAATTAAAAGGTCCCCGTGGTAGGCAGGCAATATAGCCTGAGTCATGGCCCCATTAACCACATCAAAGTAATTTCCAGAGCTGACAGGGAGTGTCATGTCAGGATGTCTTGACTTTCCCAACTGCACTGTGCTGACAGAACCGAGCTTCCCTTCCAAGCATCCAAATCACCTCCCTCCAAACACATTAAGATAGTGGTCCTATCGGGAGTTGGCTTGAGGACTGGAGAGATGGCTCAGTGGTTAAGAGCACCGACTGATCTTCCGAAGGTCCTGAGTTCAAATCCCAGCAACCACATGGTGGTTCACAACCATCTGTAATGAGATCTGACTCCCTCTTCTGGTATGTCTGAGGACAGCTACAGTGTACTTAGATATAATAATAAATAAATAAAAACAACAACAACAACAAAGAGTTGGCTTGAGCTGTCAGCTTCAAATAACACAGAGTCACTTGGGAAGATGGGGGGGAGCGGGAGGAGGGGGCGACTCGAATGAGTGAACATGTCCTTAGGGGAATGTCTTGATTGCTAAACGATGTAGGCAGGCCTATCTCACTGTGTGAAGAGCCGTCTCAGAGCAGGTCATCCCAGGTACCTGAGCAGATGCTAGGAAGCGAGCCACTGAGCAGCATCCTTCCATGGCCTCTGTCTGCTTCAGTTCCTGCCTCCAGGTGCCTGCCTTGGGTGACTGCCGTGGCGTCCCTCAGTGACAGCGTAGAAGGTGTAAGCTGAAATACCCTTACTCCTCCCCAAGTGGCTTCTTGCCAGTATTTTTTTATCACGACATCAGAAAGCAAACCAGGACCAGTCAGATCCAGGTATCAGGACAGGGCAGCGAGCACTTGCAAGAAGTGGGGACAAGCAGGGGCTGGTGGCCCCGCCCTGGAACCCTTCTGAATGCTCTCCTCTGTTTAGACTATAACATATTAAGGGTGGCGGGAGGCATAATTGTCCTCTAACCCCAGCCAGACAACTGACCCCGAGTAAATGAGAAAAGGGACATCTCCCCACCACCAACGGGTACCCTTCCTTCTCTCCAAGCTCAAACAGGAAAAGCTCACCCAGAAATGGGGCAGAAGTTCTCAGGATGAAGATGAAGCTGTAATGGGAAAGAAAGCAGAAGGGGGTGGGGGAGGCAGCCAGGGAAAGGGGCAGCTGGCCCTGGATTCAGAGCTGTGTTCTAACCATAAATGGTGTAGCTGCTGTGTGCCTGATCTTGAGCAAAATGACCTCTTGGAATGCCACTTCTGTTATAAAATGAAGGGATCCGATCACAAGATAAATACTGTGTGTGAGGCGGGGCTGGGGCTGGGGCTGGGGCTGGGGCTGGGGCTGGGGCTGGGGCTGGGGCTAGGGGTAGGGGTAGGGGTAGGGGTAGGGGTAGGGTAGTCCGTACAAGGTAAGTTCACACCTAACGGGTCATGTCTTGTTCAAATGTCCATAATGGACAGAGGAGTCTGGCATTGGCTCACGGTTTCAGTGGGTGGGGTTTATCCCAGCAGGACAATTTCTTACACATCATGGCCACCGGTATACAGAAAGCACAGGAGAGAGTCTGAAGCCGAGTGTTTCCAATACATTTACAGCCAACCCCATTCCACACATGGGAAAACTGAGAGCCTGGGGCATGAAATTACTCACCCAGGCATGCTGCCCTCTGCCTACACTGTTCTGTCTATACATCAACCACCGGCAGGTTCTCACTACGTGCATCACTGAAGCGCCATCGGAGGAGACTTAAGCAACATCTGCCCCTCCCCCTAAGGTTCAAATGACAAACTGAGGCACAGCTTCAGCAGAGTTCAGTCCAAGGAATCAGCGAGTTTATTGGGCTTCTTTACGGAGCAGGAGGCTTCTCCCTGCAAAAGGGCCTCAGGATGCAGCTTCCCCAACAATTGCCCTAGCCTTCCACCAGCATATATGCACTAGCCCTTTCCCGTGGCCATATGCAATCAGGGGAGAGCCGCACACAACATGTAGTAGACAAGGCTGGGTACTCAGGTAAGGGTCTCCGTGGCCCTCTCTGGGGGCGTCTGAATGGTCTGTGAGTCAAGCTAGAATGACCTTCTGCAAGCAAGCGCAGCTGAGCTCTCTGAGGCAGTGGTTGGGTTAGCTCAGAGGCCAGGTCTGTCTGGAGAGCAATGAGTCACACTTCCTGTCAGAATAAAGCCATTCTTCTAGGAGGGAGATTTAAAGGTGGTCCCATCGGCGGCGGCGTTGTCGTCGCCATCATCATGAAGACAGAACAACAAATGGTGGATCCATGGCCATCTAGGGTGAGAGCCCAAGGGAGGTGAACTATGTGCACTGAATTATGCTCGTGTGTGTGTGTGTGTGTGTGTGTGTGTGTGTGTGTGTGTGTCTGTGTGTCTGTGTGACTGTGTGACTGTGTGTGTGTGTCTGTGTGTCTGTGTGTGTGTGTCTGTGTGTGT
>NC_034612.1:7401656-7406673 GCF_900095145.1 Mus pahari | reverse complement strand
TGTGTGTGTCTGTGTGTCTGTATGTGTCTGTGTGTGTGTCTGTGTGTGTATGTGTCTGTGTGTGCCTATGTGTATGTGTGTATGTCTGTTTGCCTATGTGTGTGTATGTCTGTGTGTGTGTGTCTGTATGTGTCTGTGTGTGTGTGTGTGTGTGTGTATGATGCTGGAGATAGAGCAGCATGCTATCATAATGTTTGCCAGACCTATGCTAGACCACTGAGATCTTCACAACCCTTGGCTATCTTCCTTAAAGAGCGATTTATTTGTAATTTTTACTTGCCCATACATGGATCAGCGTGAGCTTATGTGCGCCATATGAACATAGGAGCCCAAGGAGGCCAGAAGAGGGCATTCATTAGTTGTGAGCCACCATGTTGGTGTTAGGAACCAAGCCTAGCTCCTCTGGAAGACCAGCCATCACTCTTAACTGCTGAGCCATCTGTCCAGTCCCTTGGCATGCAGCTCTTTGACAAAAATCTCACTGTGTAGGCCAGACCATCCTTACATGCACGATCATCCTGCCTCGGCCTCCCAAGTGCTGAAGTGATAATACGTGTGTGCCGTCACAACTGTTTCAAGCGGGTGCTTCTTAAGGTGTGTAAGTTACAGCTTAACCAAGCAGCAGCAAATAACACACATGAGCATCGGTACACACATATTATCATATGCAGTGAACAGTATCTCTGGTCTCTGCCCACTCTGCAGCCCTGCTGAGGGTGGTTCCACACCCTGGGAGGGGACTGAATGACCAGGACAAAGAACCACGGGGCTCTAAGGGACATGGATGCCAAGAGCTCTTTATCGGAGAGGCTCCACACTTCTCCGTTCCCATCTGAAGAAGAAAGGCCTGTAGAACAAGGCTGGAGCCAGCGCTGGAGGGGTGCATGTGGGAACAGACATTGACCAGGGTGCTGACATACCGAATTGCCAAGCAGAATCTAAGGAGAAGAACAAGAGACAGAAATACAACCTGGCGTGACAGGTAATGAGGCCATTTGAATGTGGCCTCTTGCTCTGAAGCCATCAAGCCTTCATTTCTGTTTTGTTTAAAAGGGGAAGAGAAATGACCAACAGAAAAAAAAATTGGCAGGTGACATGGAAGGCCTCGGGGGCATCTGGATTTTATTATCTGCCTCTCATCTTTTATTTAACAACAAAGAAACAGAGTTTCCGAGCACTGGGGGGGGGGGGGGAATAAGAGTGGCGGAATATTCTCATGCACTGCAGAGGGAGCAGGGCTGGAGCAGGGCTAGGCAGAAGGCCATCCTGCGTGGGTTATGGGAAGCTGAGTGCCCTCGGACCCTGAGGCAGAAGGATTTGACCTTGGAGCATAGACCAGAAGCCAGGCCTTTATGTGTTAAGGCTTTGGAGAGATGAGCTCAGATCTAACTTGGTTGGGTGGTACGGGCGAGCATTTGGACCTGTAGGAAGTTCACCTTCTTCATCTGTATTCCGATAATTGATCATGCCTTGGGATTGTTAGAGTTGGTGGAAAATTATAAAAATTATAACGCTTTTAGCTCAGGGGCATATACTAAACAGAGCTGGACAAATGACCCCCGCCATTGCGTTGGGGGAGGGTGTGGGTACGTGCTTGTGTGCCTGCGTGTGTGTGTGTGTGTGTGTGTGTGTGTGTGTGTGTGTGTGTGTGCATCTATGTACATCAGTGAAGGTGCTCACATATGTGTATGCACGTGTGAGTGGCTAATTCTATGTCAACATGACAAAAGCTAGATTTGTCTGAGAGAAGGGGACCCCAACTAAGAAAATGCCTCCTTAAGATGGGGCTGTAGGCAAACATGTAGAGCATTTTTCTTGATTAGTCATTGATGAGGGAGGGCTCAGCCTATGGTGAATGGAGTCATTCCTGGGCTGGTGGTCCTGGTTCTATAAGAAAGCAGGTTGAGCAATCTTATGAGGAGCAAGGCAGTAAGCATCACCCCTCCATGGCCTCTGCATCAGCTCCTGCCTCCAGGTGCCTGCCCTGCTTGAGTTCCTGTCCTGGCTTCAGTGATGGGCTATGGATGTGAACAAACCCCTTTCTTCCCCAACTTGCTTTTTAGTCCTGGTATTGATCACAGTGACAGAACCCCTAAGACTCGGTCAGAGATCAATGCCACTGTTGTTCCTTGATTTTTTGTCTTGTTTTTGTTTTTGTTTTTTGTTTTTTGTTTGTTTGTTTTCTGAGACAGGGTTTCTCTGTGTCTCTTGGCTGTCCTAGAACTCACTCTGTAGATCAGGCTGGCCTCGAACTCAGAAATCTGCCTGCCTATGCCTCCCAAGTGCTGGGATTAAAGGCATGTGCCACCACCGCCTGGCTGATTTTTTTTTTAAACTCAAAAATGTATAATAACTTGTGGAAATGGAGAGGAGCGGGTGTGCCACAAGACACACAAAGAGGACAGAGGATAATTGACAGAAGTCGACTGCTCCCAGGGCCCAAACTCAAGTCATAAGGATTGGTGGCAAATGCCCTTTACCCACTGAACCATCTCCTTGGAAAAAGGGGTTTCTTTTATCTTACAATTCTGTTTCTAGCTGTGGTGGTTTACATGAAACGTCATCCGCACTCTTGGGAATTTGAACACTTGATCACCCTGCCACCTGCAATCCAGCAGTTTGACCCTTGACTCTTCTGAGTCGGACAGACAAACCAAGCAGTTCAACCCACTAGGAACTTCAGGGATGGAAAAGAGCCAAAGATCTCCCCCATTCTACTCACTCCTCACTTTAGTCACCTGAGGAAGTGTGGTGGGCGTGAGGGGATTGGGGGGGGGGAGTCCTTTCATGACTGGGAGTCAGGGCCAGCCAACAGCTGCCCCTACCAAAGCGGGCCTCATTAACCAGTCACTCGGGGGAAGGGTGGATCAGAAGTTGGAGCTCACTGATCTCTCATTCCTTTTGGAGCCGCCGGTGGAAGAGTTACACATGAAGGTTGCAGATTACAAGCCGGGGCCATTCTTTGAAGAGAAGGTTAGTTCTAGTCATCTTGCCTGCGTGCCCCACCCCTGTGCTGAATCCTCACAAGAACGGAAGGAGCGGCACAGAGAAGCCCTGAGACCTTGGGGACCAGAATGGCAGGCCCCCAAAACTCACCCTCAATCCTTCCATCTATCCCTCTATCACTCCACCCCATCTGTCTGTCCTTCCATTCCTCTGCCCCTCTATCTCTCTGCCTCTCTATCCCACATCCCTCATCCCTTCTTCCCTTCCCCCATCTGTCTATCACTCTATCCTTCCATCCCTCATCCCTTCATCTGTCTGTCCCTCCATTCTTCCAGCCTTCCACCCCTCATCCCTCTATCCATCATTCCTCTATCCTTCTATCCCTCATCCCTTCTTCCCTTCCCCCATCTGTCTATCACTCTATCCTTCCATCCCTCCATCCCTTCATCTGTCTATCCCTCCATACTTCTAGCCCTCTGTCCCTCATCCCTCCATTGCTCATCCCTCCATCCCTTCCCCCATCTGTCTATCCTTCCATCCCTCCATTCCCTCCATCCCTTCACCCCCATCTGTCTGTCCCTCTATCCCTTTACCCCTCTGCCCCTCATCCCTCATTGCTCCATCCCTCATCCCTATGTCCCTCATCCCTACATCGCTACATCTATGCTCCTTGGCCCTTGGAGGCATGCAAAGAAAGGGAAACAGCCCCAGGGTCCCAGAAGAAAGGACAAGGGGTAGGATGCTGTAAAGGACAATGCTGTAACTGGCACCTTATTGACACCTCATTTCATCCTGCCCAACCCCTTCTGAGACAATTTCTCCTCTGGGAGGGTTAGCCACTTGTCCACAGTCACACAGCAAGCAGAGCGCAGCCCAAACATGAGGCTTTGAATTCATCTGCAGCTAGGAACCACAGAGGGGTAATGGGCACTGTCCAGAAGTGTCGTTGGTTGCCCTAGCCAAGGCTGGGGTTGCTGCTCAGCATCTGGTTGGCAGAGACTGAGAACACCTTTTATCTCCAGGACCCATCAGAGTTACCCAACAGATACCCACAGTGCCCAGGAGCTGTTCCTCACAGAGCTTCCCCAGACTCACCACCTCCCTGCACGGTCTAGAAACTTCTACTTTGGGTTTTGGTTTTCTTCCTGGCACCCTGGTGAGACTCACCTGGGAGTGGGCAGGTATTTAGGAGGCTGCCTCTCTGGGTTGCTCGTGGATTTAAAAACCTCATCTAAATTCATGCTCACGTTCCGATTTCCAGCCAGCCAGAGACAAAGTTCTCATTAAGGGCACGGCGGAAGCTTCTCTCCACTGAGAGCAATAAGAACCTGTGCTCCCTCGCAGTGAGGTGCAGCTGTAATTAACCGTAATGAAACCCCTAAGCTGGCCTCACGCTGGCACCAGGCTCCATACTTTGGACCACTCCCTCCACCTCCAGACCTCTGCAAAGAAACACCCCCTTTCCCACGGCCCCAGAATGAGGCCCCCAGGGACAGCCTATGGAGCACAGAGAGAGCTGCAGGTCCCAAGTTTACCTCGGCATGGTGCTAGGCCATGGGTTAGTTTGGTTTTTGTCAACTTGACACAAACTGGAGTCGCGTGGAAGAGAGAACCTCAACTGAAGAACTGCCTCCTTCAGGTTGGCCTGTGGGCATATCTGCGGGTGGGGGGCACATCTGCCAGGGGCGTTTTCTTGATAAACAATTGATGTGGGAGGGGCCTGGTCTACTATGCTGGTAATCTCGGGATAGGTAAGAAAGCAGGCTGAGGGGCTGCTGAGATGGCTCAGCAGTTAGGAACACTGGCTGCTCTTCCTGAGGGTCCTGGGTTTAATTCCCAGCAGCTACATGGAGGCTCATGACCATCTATGAGGGGATCTGATGCCCTCTTCTGGCATGTAGGTGTGCATGCAGACAGAGCCCTCCTACATAGAAGGAAGAGGAAGAGAAGAGGAAGAGGAGGAGGGAAAGGGAAGAGAAGAGAGGGAGGAGGAGGGGAGGGGAGGAGGAGGAGGAGGAGGAGAAGGAGAGGGGGAAGAGGAAGAGGAGGAGGAGGAAGAGGAGGAGGAGGA
>NC_034612.1:7376890-7401515 GCF_900095145.1 Mus pahari | reverse complement strand
GGAGGAGGAGGAGGAAGAGGAGGAGGAATGCAGGCTGAGCAAGCCACTAATCAGCACCCTTCCATGGCCTCTGCTTCAGTTCCTGCTGTCTTCCCTTCATGGTGGACTCTAACAAATAAACCCTTTCCTCCCCAAGTTTCTTTTGGCATTTTTGGTGCTTACCACGGCAATAGGAAGTAAACTAAGATGCCATCTCTCCTTCCACTCTTTCATCCAATTGTCTGTCTGTCCTTCCACACAGTCATCAAATCAACCCATCCACCCACCCAGCAATCCATGCACGCATGCAGCAAATGCTCGAGGCCAACCTTCTGTGCATCAGGTATTCAGGTTACCAAGGCAACCAAGTCCCTTTCAATACAAGCGTCATGGGAGCGCTGCCCTGCCCCAGGGCCTTTGCATGTATGTTCTCTCTCCCTGAGCATCTTCTTCCATGCCTGTTACACACATGACCATTTCTGTGTTTGAGCCTCAGCTCACAGGACAGCCTGAGCCTCTCTACTGTCCTCCATCTCAACATCCTAGGAGGTCCGCCACAGCACAGCGTGACACTAAAATTGCTCTTACTTGTGACACTGTAAATTTTGTGTACTTCCCATGCAAAAATCCAACCTTCTAAAATTTGCACCAAAGCCTCAGCACATGACACATAGCCGACGCTTAAGAAATAGTTACTGAAGGGAAAGGATGAAGTGGAGCCAGGAAAGTTAGCTCTGACAGATGTGTGGCCTCTGATATGGACAGCTTAGACTGTGCCATCCAATATGGTATCTGGTAGTCAGGTGTGGCTGGTGAGCCTCTCCAGTGTAGTGATGCTCAGACAAGATGTAGGTTTTACAGGACAGGCTGTGTATGCGTGCATGTGTGTGTGTGTGTGTGTGTGTGTGTGTGTGTGTGTGTGTATGTGTATGTGTATATATGTGTGTGTATGTATATGTGTATATATCTGTATGTATGTGTATGTATGTATATGTGTGTACGTATGTGTATATGTGTGTATGCATGCATGTATGTGTGTATATGCATATATATGTGTTTGTGTGTATTTGTGTGTATATGCATGTATATTTCTATGTATGTGTGTATATGTTTATATGAGTGTATTTGTGTATGTGTATATATGTGTATATATGTATATATGTGTGTATTGTGTGTTTATATGTGTATGTGTGTTTATGTATGTGTGTGTACATATGCACAAGTGCCCATGGAAACCAGAAGAGCATGTCAGAGCCCCTGAAGCTGGAGTAGCAGGTGGTTGTGACTACATGTTGTCACAATATGACTCTAACTCAGTGAATTAAAATAAAGAATTAAAACCAACCCCATTGGTTCCTTTGCAGGTCTCTAGAGTGACTGTGGGAGGTTCTGAGTAACAAGTGTGGTCGCCTCCTGTCTGCTTCGTGGAACCCGCCCCTGACTCCCTCCTAATTAACTCCTTGACCTTGTTGCAGTCAATCAACCTCAAGGAGGCTCCATTTCTCTGAGCAACAAGTTAATCTGAGTGTTTCTGACCTGCTGACTTCGCAAGGCAGCAATGCAGCTAAAGAGGATAACAGAAGGGCAAGGGCAAACAGCTTGGGGAGAAGCCCACACCAATCACAGCTCTCTCTCTCTCTCCTCTCTCTCTCTCTCTCTCCTCTCTCTCTCTCTCTCTCTCTCTCTCTCTCTCTNTCTCTCTCTCTCTCTCTCTCTCTCTCTCTCTCTCTCTCTCTCTCTCTCATGTGCACAACACACACATTCTATTGATGACTATAAACTCAAATAGCAATAATGACCTCGAATTACTACCTTCTAACCAAACTACTCCAACATTTACATTCTTTGGAGTTAACGTGTTTCATCTCGCCCTTGAGGCTTCTAATGTACACAGAATACTTGAGACCCACTGGCTCTCTGCATCAAGTTGAAACGTAGAGGTAATGGACATCATTCACGTGCATTCAACCTGCACACACTTCTTCTGGATTGCTAGGAACATGTTTGGAAGAGATTCACACACACACATAAACACACACACACACACACACACACACACACACACACACACCAAGCACCATGAAAACTAAGGAAGAGAAAGATACCATGGACCACACGTGCAGATTTCAGTGTAACCGTAAGGAGTAGCTCTCATGCCTGCTGTAGGCATCATGGTGATAAAGGATCATGTAAGACTGAGGCCTGAATGAACTCTGCCCCTTCGCCCTACTCTTGCACCCTCAGAAGGACCCTACATTGATGAAGGAAGCAGGCACAGATATATCTGAGTGTCACACCTCTCTCTTCATTCTGATCTCCATTATAGACTGGAGCGTCTCAGTTGTCTTTCAATCCAAATAAATCTTTCCAACGTTGCTACAGAGCCTCTCCGCACTTACAGTAGTGTCTGGACACAGCCTCACCCAAAAATTCTTTCGCCTCGGTCATGGGCCTAGTGTAGACTTTCTTTTTTTTTTTAAGATTTATTTATTATTATATCTAAGTACACTGTAGCTGTCTTCGGATGCACCAGAAGAGAGCGTCAGATCTCATTATGGATGGTTGTGAGCCACCATGTGGTTGCTGGGATTTGAACTCAGGACCTTCGGAAGATCAGTCGGTGCTCTTAACCACTGAGCCATCTCTCCAGCCTGGTGTAGACTTTCTGAAGGAGGCTTGAGACTAGAGTTGAGGACCACCCTTCGCGGGGTGCAGATCGTTTGCTAACATCTCTGGCTTTGGGCCTTCTGTTCTTTCGGTGATAACGAGGAGAATTTTGTTTGTGGGATATCTGAAGTTAACCCAGGGCCATAGCTGGGTTAATCATTGATCAGGGTTCTGTGGCAATGGGTAGAAGACTCAAAAGCTAGCTCTACATCAAATTGCTTAGTCTGGGAAGAGACCTAAGTGATGACCGACACCAAGCAGCAGTGAGGCGCAATAAGAAACAAACCAGGTCTAGTTTCCTTCTCAACTAATGGCAACGCTCTTAAAATCTGTCCTTCTTACTCTCCCAGGACCCACGTGGGATTCCCCCCCCCCCAGCTCCTGGATGTTACCACCCAGCATCCTTCAGCATCCTTCAGCTATCCCGTGGCCTCTGCTCCTCGCTGCCTAACTTCCAAAGTCAGTACTGGCAGTGAACCGCCGCTTTCAAAGCTAGAGTTGAAGCAAGGCACATTCGTTTCCAGATTCTCCAGGGCCATCTGAGCTGGCGGGTGACTCACCCTCCTGTTAGACGCCTAGTGACCCTGAAGATGGTGCCAAAGCAAACAGGGTCACTGTGACAACTTCCACTGAACTTCAAGGTAGCCCTTACACAATGCGGGCTGATCAAAAACTGATGTCTTATTTACTATTAAGATGTAGATGGGGAGGGGGAGTAGAGGGAGGAACTGGGAGGAGTGGAGGGAGGGGAAGCTGACATCAGGATGTAAAGTCAATAAATATGATGATGATGATGATGATGATGATGATGATGATGACATAAGTCAGCTTTGTCTACCTAAAGCCCACCCACATGCTACCTCGTGGAGCAGGCAGATGTATGAACATCTGGCCCAGCAAACTTCTATCATCCCCTGAATACCGTGATGGTTTCAAAGTTGTGTCCAGGGCTAAAGATAACTTAGTCAGGATTGGGACCATCACGAAAACCTTCGAGAAAGCAATTTCCCTTTCCACCAAGAGCAGAACCTTAGAACCACTCAAGAAGCAGACTTGGAGGGGGAAAAAAAGAGAGAGAGAGACCACACAGACTGAGTTTCTCAGACTTCGTTTAACCACCTAGATCCAACTGACCTGAAGCCACCATCCAAGAGAGCATCACAGTCATTAAAGCCAGCCAATGCACTTTGTGGGAGAAGCATGAGTAACCTGTGGTTCCATCAAGAAAAAGGGTCAACGACAAGGGCTTTCTAAAAGGAATTTGCTTTTCCGACTTTCATTAAAATACTAACTCCACACAGATTAATGGTGTGGTGTCTTGAGGCGCTTGGCGGGGGGGAGGCACTGATGAAAGACTCACTAACTAGGTTATGGATTAAATGCAGACAGTCTCTTCTAACTTCGATGCAGAAGATTACGGGAAAGGCACCTTCTCGGGGAGTCCCTTCTACCAAACCCCACTGGCCGCTGTGGAGAAAAGGATCAAGACTGTTCAGCAAAGCTCAGGCTCAGGTGAGCCCCTCTAGGTGGGATAATTCAGAATTAGTTCCTGGACCTGTCCATCAATGCGGCTTTACATATCTCACTCCCTCTGTGCTTTCCTAGTTAGCATCAATTATCAGCTTGATAGAGACACCGAGAGGAAAGCCTCCACTGAGGGACTGCCCAGATCAGGGTGGGAAATGGGGTGGGGTGAGGGGTGGAGTTTCTTGATGGTTAATTTTGATGGGGGAAGACTGGGGACCACTGTGCAGCAACATCCCGAGGCAGGTGAGCCTGAAATGTGTAAGAAAAGCCCTTCCCCCAGCCCCCCACCCACCCCCACCCCCCCGCGCAGCATAAGCCTGGGAGTGAGGCAGTAACCTAGCAACCAGCATCCTCCACAGGCTCTGCTTCAAGCTCCTGCTTGGGTCTCTGCTCTAGCACCCCCCCTCTGTGATAGACTGGGGCCCAGAAGAGTTAGTCAAATAAACCTTTTCCTTCCCTAAGTTGTTCTGGGCTGGAGTGTTTTACCACAGCAACAGAAGGGAAAGTGAGCTGTGGGCTTTTGAAATAGGGTATTAATATTGTCAAATGGGATAATATAGGATCACCATCTCCCTACAAAAAGGAACTTGAAATTTCCCAACTGGATGCCCAAGGGCTGACTCAGTAATCTTTCTGTTTGGCTAGACTTTAGGGGGTGTGGGGGCCGACACAGCCTGAAAAAGTTGGGAAGTTCTCTATTTGTTTTGCAAGACTCACAGTCTGCAGGTTAACATCAAGATTGTAGGGAAACTGAATCTGGATCATGCAAGGTTATAATCTGGATTAGTGGGAAAACTTTTTTATATACAGAAAATTCATACTTGGGGAAATATAGACATTTATAACTTCTCTTGATAAACCGGATCACAGTTCCACCCTGATATGCCAGTAGCTGGTCTTTGCTACTTTGTGGGTTCCTCTTTTTCTAATCTTTTATTCCCTCTACCCCTGGTTTCATGCCCTATCACTAGATAGGAGAGGAAGAAGGACGGAGAGGACAGAGATCCTTAAATCTAATTTCTTTCTTTTTTCTTGTTTCCTCTTTGAGCATGACTATTAACAAACTGCAACCAATATCATTAGACATCCAACAACCATCCCCCGCCATCAGGGCTCTGGCATTTATACACCCTCTGAAATTTTTCCCAGAATTTGACATCACAGAAACTCTCTACAGCTAGCAAAACCACGCCTCTATTAGAAGCTCGAGGCAAATCATAGTTAGCTACTACAAAGCAGCCCTATATCTCACACCTGGGATTAAAACCAAAATATTAGCCGGGCGTGATGGCGCACGCCTTTAATCCCAGCACTCGGGAGGCGGAGGCAGGTGGATTTCTGAGTTCGAGGCCAGCCTGGTCTACAAAGTGAGTTCCAGGACAGCCAGGGCTACACAGAGAAACCCTGTCTCGAAAAACCAAAATAAATAAATAAATAAATAAATAAATAAATAAATAATAAAAAAATAAAACCAAAATATTAAAACTTAAACTATTTCTGTGATTTTTTTTTTAGAGAAAGCAAAAATTCCAACATCCTCACTACAAGGTAGAGTGCCCCCAACTCGAGGTGGGCTTGGGTCACTCCAGTGCACCCCATTCCTCAGCATTCTCTAATATGACCCATTTCTCTGAACCCAAATGCCAGCTCCCACTATCTTCACACAGCAGGCAGAACCTCCTTGCTCAGCGGACTCTCCTGCCTGCCCTCAAGAGGCATTGGGGATTCCAGGGACTGACACACACAGATGCATTGATTGCTTAAGCACAACCAGCCAGCAGCGAAATAAGAGTCTTCTCACAGCTTCTAGCTCAGCCTTATAGAATGAGAATGCCAAACCAGGTCGACCAGATGTCCTGGAGCTTCCTGAGGCCAATATGTTAGAAGCTGTTGCCTTTTCCCATGCCTAGTATCTCTATCCATATGAAAGGAACTCTCTGGAAACTGCTACTTGACCCTCTCCATACCTTAGTTATATGGTTCTCAACCAGTGGGTCACCACCCCTCTGGCAAATCCATGTCTCCAAAAAATACTTACATTACGATTCACTAACAATAGCAAAATTACAGTTTGAAGTAGCAATGAAAATCATTTTATGGTTGGGGGGTCGGTCACCTCATCATTAAAGGGTTGCAGCATTAGGAAGGTTGAGAACCACTGTCTTAATCATGCTGCTGTGGCGAAGGGGGGGGCAACTTGTTTGGAATCTTCTAGAAAGACCTGAATCGGTGGAGCCTGAGTTGGAATGCTTGCTGAGCTTATACAAACCCCTGGATTGGGTCCCCAACGCCTTATAAAACTCATGTGGTGGGGCATGCCTAAAATCCCAGCACTCAGAGGTAAAGGCAAAGAGGATGGCGAGTTCAAGGTCATCCTCTGCATAGCTAGTTCAAGGCCTGGGATGCATGAGACCCTGTCTGCGGAGGAAGAGGTAGATGGAGACTTAAACCCTCTCCTTCCTCATTTTCCTTCAGATCCCAGCAAGCTGCCTGTAAGAAGCACTGGCTTGGAGTGGTACCATGGACAGATCACACCCTCGCAAGCAAGGCCTGCCAGGGACAGTATTGCAATATAGTCACCCAAGGAGGAAGAAGGGCCATTGCTTAAATGTTCCAAACACCACAAAGGTCCCCAGACCCATAGCTGTTGTCATCTTGGGGGCTCAGTTGCCTTTGTAAAAATGTCTTGAAAACTGTGGGTGCTTTGTTGCCCTCCCTCCCTGGCACGTCTGTTCATAGCCATCTTCCCTTCTTGACTGGCCAAGCCCTTTCCTTGACCCCACATTAATCTTTTTAAATACTAAAAAGCAGATATTTATATATAGTCACGTTGACCTTCTGAGGGCCCCAGATTCACAAAATGAGCATGCACTTATCCCCAGAGGTGCCCCTATCCAGGGCAACAGACACTCTGTCTCCTAAGTAGGTGCCTACTGGAATATAGCCACACCGCAGCATCACTACCCACTAGGGATGGGAGAGTTCTCAGTAAGTGCAAGGCACCATCTGGGCCAGCAACACTCTGAAACTTCCTGCAGTGATGGAGGGTGCTGTGTGCCAGGGCCGTTCAGTGTGGGAGTCACTGCAGGAAATTCGGCCAGTGCATTGTGTTATCTAAGGTGTACTCAAGGTTAGTCTGAGTTAGTTTAAATGTAAATTAATGACCACCTCGCAGCTGCCAGCCACTATATTGGACAGCAAAGTTCTAGATGTTGCCATCAGTAGGATCTGATAGACAAACAGTGCCTGAATGCACTCAGCGAACACAGAAGTGGGGAGTCTGGGGAACTGGGGGTTTCTCCCTCTATCCCAGGCCATGGCTTTCTTAGAGTGTGAAGCAGTGTCTCGTGTTCCCACAGGTCCAGAAGCAAAAGCGTGAGATGTAAGGATGGTGGGAGATCTGTCTATCCAGAATTCTACCAGCAAAGAGGCCAAGGCCATTTGTGGAGTGACCAGGAATGGGCCACCTCTATGATGGGCTATCTGTGAAGATGGTAGCCCTAATGGTGGGCAGGATGATCATATAGACAGCAGAGGAAAGCCATGCTTGCTGTGTCTACAGAAGGCAGCCCATCAGAAGAACCAGGCCAAACCTCCAGCAGCGTGAGGAAGCCTGGCTGGGGTCCATGTGACCAACACAGAGGGGAGAATCCATCCGACCTGCCCTTCGGTGGGAAGAGGACATTTGTCATAGCTCAGCTAAGTCACCAACTTCCCCATATTGAGACTTAAACAAGGGTAGCTGTTACAACACACCTATCACCACACGGCCAAGCAATGGATGCCTCCATATGTTATTGGGGTCTCATGGGAGGGGGCTGGGAAGATGGCTCAATGTTGAAAAAGCTCGAGGCCTACATTTAACCCCGAGAGAATCCATGTACAATGTCGGGCCAAGTGTGGCCGTCTGCGATGTCAGCAACGAGAGGATGAGGACAGGAGGATCCTGGGAGCTTGTTGGCCCTACATGGCAAGGTCCAGCCTGCCTCAAAAAAAAAAAAAAAAAAACAAAAACAAAAACCCTGTAGATGGCATCTGAGGAACAATGCCTTTGGTTGTTCTCTTGAGTCCACTCATACATATATACAAGGTTTATATACAGCCCTACATACACATGAGTAAATAAGTAAATAAAGCCTCACAATAGCCCTGTAGGCCAAATATTATCTCTACAGATGAAAAGACTGGGGGCCCTAAAGGTCAAATGAGTTGTTCACAGGCCACCAAATAAGTGGCAAGCCTGGGGTTTGAACCCAGATCTTCCCCCACCAAAGCTTTCCTTAACGATGCATGTCACCTTCTGAACAATAAAAATGTTAATGCACGTAACATGCAAAGTTTAGTTAAATCCCAATAAAACCTGGGCCTGTGCCAATATGCTGCACATGTCAATATCCTGGCTTTGACAGTGCGACAATAAGGTAGCAGCCTCCCTCAACAGTGCATGGCTACGGATGACTAGCTGAAAGGAACGTAGGAAACCCTGCGCTATGACATTTTATGCATCTTAAAACGTTTCACAATAAAGGCCAGTTGAGAAACAGCAGCCAGACATGGTACCACAGCTTTCAACCCACAGGCACCCACAAGTCCTCTCTGAGAACTTGGCTAGCCTGGTCTACACCATGAGTTCCGGGCCAGCCAGGGCTGCAGAGAGAGACTCTGCCTCAAAGCAAACAAGAAAGACAACCCAAAGAAAGAAAAAAATCATTCGTGGGAAGCAGGCATGTCAGCGCCCTCCACAGACTCTCCCTCAGGAGGGCTCTGGCAGGAGGAGCTACCCTGAGCTACATCACGAGGCCCTGTCTCCAGACAAGAGTTATGGAAGCCCAATACGGTTCTTTGAGCTTGTGAAAAACGGCATTCCTGATGGTGTACCTGCACTGTTGGACAAGGACTCAGGGAAAAAAACCCAAATATGACTCTGTAAGGAACTCAGACTTCCTTTCTTATCTATTTCATTCCAAGTTTTATAGCATGATGCATTTGGTGGGTGGGGCTAGAGTTTCAAGTCTACCAAACCTGCCTGTGTTGGCTTTCTGTTGCTGTGATGAGCTTCAAGACCAAAAGCAGCTTGTGGAGGAAACAGGGTTCATTCACGGTACATTCCCGGGTCACACCCCATCCCTGAGAAAAGTCAGGTCAGGCAGGATCTTGAAGCAGCGACCACAGACGAAAGCTACTTACTGGCTCCTTCTGGGCTGACAGCCAGCTAGGACAACCAGCCTAGGGATGGCACCACCCATGGTGAGCTCCCACATCAAGCAGGAATCAAGAAAATGCCCCACAGAAAGTGCCCAGAGGCCACTTGATGGAGGCAATTCCCCGAATGAGATTCCCTCAGATAATTCTGGGCTGGGTCAAGTTGGTAGCTGGAGCTAACCAGGAGAAATAAGTAAGAACTCCTTGGAAACTGGGATGTTAGAGGTATTACGACATCACCCATCTTCCATGCAAGTGTAGAAACCGGACCGGCTGTGAGTCATGACACCCTGAACAATGTCGTTTCATTTGGTCTTGAAACCCCATGAGGCTCTGGCTGGCTGTGTTGCTGGAAGCTTGTATCACACATCTCTCTGGATCCGGAGCAGCAAACAGACTTACTCCCCACCACCACCACCGCACCAACTCCGGGCTACCGTGAGCCACATCGAGCCGACAGGTGGTCTGCGAGGCAGGAACATGACAGGCATCACCAGCCAGATGCTCGGGAGCGTGCCAAGAATGGATGGGAGGCATTAGCAGAGAGAAGGGTAGGCTCCGTTCCCTCTGAGGGATGGTTGTTGGCGAGCCATCAGTGCTGGCTCGATGAGTCACTCATTAGCCAAGAAGAAACATGACCTTTTCCTGTAGACTGTAGAAAGACTAGGGTTCTTGTCGCTAGAGTCACAGGCAAGAAGGGGGGTATGAGGCCGATGCCCTAACTCAGCCAGGACATTCTTGGGGCAAGAGAGAGAGAGAGAGATGGTATGGAATAATAAACAAACAAACCAAAAACCTGTTAGTGAGGGCAGACACCTTGGCTCTGTGGGGAAAGGAGGCTTGCCACCAAGACTGACAACCGGAGTTCAAGGCCATCCCCAGGACCCACAAGGTAGGAGGAGAGAACCAGCTCCTACAAGTTGTCCTCTGGCCCACATACATTCTGTGGCAAGCATCCCCATACCCAAACACTACAAATAAATAAGCAAATACATAAATAAATGTAACTCTACACTCTTAAAAAAGAACGAGTAAGCAAGTCATTCAGTCCAATAGAGAGAGGCGGGATTCCAACCCAGCTCGTTCTCTCTCTCTCTCTCTCTCTCTCTCTCTCTCTCTCTCTCTCTCTCTCTCTCTCTCTCTCTCTTTCCTCCTTCTCTCCCTCCCTCCCCCTCCCCAAAGCTTTCTTTAACAGCTCATATTACTTTTAAGCAATAAACTGTTTGGGTTTTGTTCTTTTAATGCAATGCATGGAGAAATACACTAACCACCGAAACCTGAAAACATCTGCTCTGTGGTGACAGCATGCATGTGATGCCCATGCCCTGGCTTTGACAAAGTGCTAAAGTTGTGTGAGCACTGTCATTAAGGAGTGTGCTGGTTAGCTGTCACCTTGACACAACTCTACACCTGTCTGGGGAGAAGTCAAAACTCACTTAAAGAATTGACTCCATCAGACTGGCCTGTAGGCAAGCCTGCAGGGTAACTTCTTGATGGATGATTGATGTGGGATGGTCCCTCCCACTGTAGACAGGGCCATTCCTGGGCTGGTGGTCCTGGGTTCTATAAGAAAGCAGGCTAAGCAAGCCATGGGGAGCAAGCCAGTCAACAGCACCCCTCCATGGCCTCTGCTTCAGTTCATGCCCAGATTAACCTTAATGACACAAGGTGACACAGAAGTATAAGTCAAATAAACTCTTTCTCCCCAGAGCTGTTTTTGAACAGAATGTTTTATCACAGCAACAGAAAGGAATGTAGGATTATGAGATGAACCTACACTCACCCCCAGGGAGGGAGGGAAGAAGGAGAGAGGTGGTGGATGGAAAGACGGGGAGGCAGGGAGGGGCAGAGTGGCTCTGCCAGTCAAATATGCAGACCTATGAACAGATGGACTGACACACAGAAAAATAGAACTACTGCAAGACGTCCACATGCGTATGGCCAATTCACACTTGACAAAGACACCAGATGACCCAATGGTGTGTTCCTGGGCTTGTAGGCTCATGGGCTTGTGAGTCCCCACACCTTGACTTACTGTATGCAAAGATTAACGTGAGCTTGGTCATAAGCCCATCTCAGATGCTAAAACTACAAAGCATCCAGAAGAATATGGAAACTGTGTTGACAAGGTTGGGCTTGGCTGGCTTCTTAAGAAACAGAAGGCACCATGCATGATGAGAGAAAAAGAATTCACAATCCAGACTCCATCGAGATGCAAACTTCATCTCTTTGAGAGACGATTAATTAGAGGAAAGAGAGCTAGTGACGGGGGGGTGGGGTGGAAATGTCCATATCTCTGACATAGGACACACAACCCAGTAACTACAATGTAAACATCCCAATTAAAAAGAGGCAAAAGGATGCGTGGGTGATTCCCATTCTGACAGGAGGACATGAGCCAGCGAGACGGCTCAGTGGGCACAGCCACCCAGCCTGAGGACTTCAGCTCCGGGTCTGGGACCTACATGGCAGAAGGAGGGAACTGACTCTCACAAGGTGTCCTCTGTTCTGCCATCCACAGGTGTACTGGGGCAAGTATGCACATCTATGTACATGCAGACATGTAAATCATACATATATATGTATAAATACACTCATAGGTTTCACACGCACATGCACTCACTTGGGGTTGGGGGAGGCAGTAAATTCATGGAAGGATGCCTGACAGTTTTAAACATTGGAAAGATACAGCTTAAAACACAAACACACATACACACACACATACACACACACATACAGTGGCATTCTAACCCCTAGTCCCCATTTAGTGTGACCTTAGTTGACAAGTTCAGGTCTTTGTAGATGGGGGATACGTTAAGATAAGGTCAAGCTGGATTAGAGACAGCCTGATCTCTCGGCTGGCGCCTTTATGATAGAGAAGAGCCTACTAACTTCATGAAGAGAGAAGCTGACTTTGAGCACTGTGGCTCCGTGCCAGCGAACGCCAAGGATCGCCTGCAACCATGGAGATTACAAAGAGACAAGAAAGGAATCTGTCTAGAAGCTTCCGGGGGCTCACGGCTCAGTGAACACTTTGATTTGGGGGTTTCTAGCCTCAGGTCTGTAAGTCAACAAATCACACTGTCTGCCAATGCTCCATTGTATGGCACTGGGGAAATGACAGACACGAGGAGAACCGGTAAATTACTGTTTGTGCAGCAATGAACTGCCAATTGCTCACACATGACAGAGAGACCCCGTGCCACATGGAGGTGAATTCCAGTGGCAGCATGGGAGGGAAAGGTTTCTCCCGAAAGAAGTGAGACAGCAAAGCGGGCGTATTTCATGCCTCCATTGACAGGGAATCCCAGAAGAAATCTAAGTTGTGGGATAAGAATCAGAACTGCTGTTGCTTCCCAGTGGGTATAATAGTGGGAGACAGGCATGAGAGAACTTTCTAGAGTGAGGAAGACATCCTCCTTATCTTGTCTGGGGTTATGGGTACCAGGGAACACAAGTTATCAAAACTCATTCAACCTAGGGCTGGGGAAATGGCTCAGTGGGTAAGGGTGCCTGTTATATAAGCTTAGAGACTTGAGTTCAAATCCTCAGACCCCACATACACACTGTGCCTAGAACTCCAACACTGGGGTAGAGACAGATCCAGAGAGTGATAAAGGGAGTTACCCCAAATCCTACTGTAGCTTCTATGTGTGCATATACAGGTATGCACCCACACACTCGTGTGCACCCCACAAACTCAAACCCATTGAACTTAAAAATCTGTGGCTTTTTAAAAGAACTTTTGGGGGCTGGCGAGATGGCTCAGCAGGTAAGAGCCCTGACTGCCCTTTTGAAGGTCCTGAGTTCAAATCCCAGCAACCACGTGGTGGCTCACAACCACCTGTGCCTGAGCGAGCGGGGTTGACCAGAGCGAGCAGAGGTCCAAAAAAATTAAATTCCCAACAACCACACGAAGGCTCACAGTACAGCTACGGTGTACTCACGTACATAAAATAAATAATAAATAAATAAATATTTAATAAAATAACTTTTGGTAGGGTTTATTGTGCAATTTATTGTGTGTGTGTGTGTGTGTGTGTGTGTGTGTGTGTGTGTGTGTGTGTGCGTGTGTGTACTGGGGTAGGGCCCAGGTCAGGTTGCGCCTGTGGGGGGGTCAGATAACCTGTGGAAGTCAGTTCTCTCCTTCCACCATGTGGGTCTCCCAAGAATCAAACTTGGCTCCTCGGGTTTAGAGGCAATCACCTTTACTGACTGAGCCAGCTCGCCAGGCCGCCTACAGTTTGTTGGGTTGGATTTTGTATTAAAAATGGGACCTGCTGGACGTGGTGGCGCACGCCTTTAATCCCAGAACTAGGGAGGCAGAGGCAGACGGATTTCTGAGTTCCAGGACAGCCAGTGCTATACAGAGAAACCCTGTCTCGAAAACCAAAAAAAAAAAAAAAAAAAATGGGACCTCAGTTTTCAAAACTGTAAATACAGAAGTTGAAGAGAAGAGCCCATGGGTACATGTGTCCCTCTCCTGTAGGAATGAGGCAGAGAGAATGGAGCAACAGAGTGACTATGGGAAGGACGCAAAAGCAAAGATGCTGCCATGAGGCCCCACTTCTGGCAAGTCTTGCCACTTTAATACACTGAGCTTGCCATGATTAAGTAAACTCTCGGATTCTTCACTGGAGGCCAGATTTGCCGGGCTGCTCACGGTAAATTGGACCCAGGCAGATACCCCAGCTGCAGTTCATCACAACCTGGAACGGGACATTAACTTTCGAGAGGCCCCTGCGGCTCGCCGAGCCCCAAGATTCCTCGCGCATCAGAAAGAATCATGAAAACTTAAGTGGGCAGCTGAGAATAAATCGGAACCGTGCTCTGGCATGAGCATCCTGCGAGATCCGCCAAGCGAGGATAACGGCTTTGGAGACCCTTGGCTCTCTCCGTCTAGACTCGGCTCACAGTTTGTATGATGCTTCTGGCTGGGACCTGAGCTGGGGGTGATAGTCACAGAAGGGCCTGGCAGGGCAGTGGCAATCTTAGGTCTTCAGGTGGCCTCTACCTCATGGACCAGCCGTGGCAAGCAACTTTAGCAAGTGTGTGGTGCAGACAACCATGAACTGACCCTCACCCAGCTCCTGGTGCAGTCTCACAGAAGAACTGGAGACGGCGTAGGTGTATGCCACCTGGGACAGTGCATGTGTATTAGTTATTGGGACATTCTGGTTTCATTTAGCACCATGCAACCAGCAGCTCTACTTCAAAGTGTTGCTGGGGAGCAGAGGTCTTCAATGAACACAGGATTAGCAACAGCAAATGTACTCTATGGCCTTTCTGGCACCCACAGCCCAATACCAATAGCAAAGTAGCCTTTCTCCCCAAGAATAGACTCATGCAAGCTCCTCTTACTCTTACATGTGCTGTGGCAGCTGTGGGGAGATGCATCTCTGGATGCATTAGAACAGAGGCTGCCTACAACAACAGTGTAGAAGTGTTCTCACTCCCGACTGCAACAACAGCAACAACAACAACAAAACAAAAACAAACAAACAAAACCAGCCCTAGTTTTGTTGAAGGAATATGTGATGGTTAGTTTTAAATGTTAACTTGTCAGAAACCAGCATGCCCTGAGAAGAAAAACCTCAACCGGAGAACTGTCAAGATCATGGAGGACTGTGGGCATGTCTCGGAGGGAATGTTTTAATTGTCCGTTGAAATGGGTGGATCCATCCCAGCCCACCGTGGGCAACGCCATTCCCTAGGCAGGTAATCCTGAACAATTTAAGGAAGCGGGCAGCATGGGTGTGTCCCTGTCCCTCTGCTCTTGACTGCAGATGGGATGTGACTGGCTGCCTGAGTTCCTATCTTGACTTGGGACCTGGCATTGTAAGCCAAATAAACCTTCTCCTCCCTTACACTGCTTTTTGTTAAGAGTGTCGCAGCCGCAGACATGAAACTTAAAGTGGACAGTGAAGGGTGTTTTCAGCCACTGGCTCCCACATTACCCTACCCTGCAGGATCAAGGCTAGAAGAAACTGAAGTGCGCTTTGACAGGGACGACCCTGCCTTGAGGGAGCTGAGGAATAAGGTCTCAACATAAAACTGGTTTTTCTTACTTGTTCTATGCTGGGAACCTGGGGAAATCATTCACTCATTCATTCATCCATTCATCCATCCATCAAACACTTCCTGAGCCTTCATCTATGGACTCCAAACTGTGTCGAAAGATTTGATCCTCTAGTACCTTTCTGGGCAAGGAGACAAGAGCCAGCTCTTAAAAAGAGATGCTGACAAGCCTGCCTCGTGGGTTGATGCGTGGTGATGCTAGAACACACGGGGCTGTAAACACTGGCTACTTCTGACATCAAGTGTCTGTTCTCTGATATTAGAATGTACAGGCAGAGAGATGTGGGGTTGGCCTCCTGAAAGGGAAACCATGGCCACTCACAGAGGCCACCTTCCTGATGTTCAAAAGATGATCCCAAAGACAACACGAGGTCTAGAAAGGAGAGCTACGCATCTGCCTCCTGAAATCCATTGATTGGCTAGTCCCGTAGGAAAAGCTTCCAGGAGTCTGGCCATGACAGATCGGGGCCTGTCTGGAGGTCCAGAGGGTTGTTAAAGGGTTTACTTCTTCCTCTACTAATTTGAGTTAATGAATACCTCCAGCCTACAGGGAAGAGGAGTGGGGGGAATGGCAGGGCTCATTATGAACAACCAGAAGGTTTCCGGCCACATTGGGTTTAAATAGCACAGGCCCAAGCCACCCATCAGGAGCTGTCACCTGGCCCTTGGAGGTGACGCGGGCAGGAGGTGTCTGGTACTCAGAGAGGGTCTGTGGCTCTGTTCTCGGCCAGCAGCCACCAGAAGCAGATGGCCGTGCCTCCTGTTGGCTTCCGCTCAGCCTCGCCACCAGAACCACACTGCTGCGTGTGGTGTTCTGGGAAGCTCGGGGCACACCTGCAAGAATTAATTAATGACGAAGAAGAAGGAAAGCATTCTGAGTAGCTGGACCAACGTCTTGAGGTCAAGATGTGGCATAGCTAAAAGCTTGCGTGACAGGTGATATAGCGCTCCTCACAGAGAGCCCTTCTAGAAGGTTCCCTATTGAGTGACTCAGAGTAAACCTCTGGTTCTCTCTCTCTCTCTCTCTCTCTCTCTCTCTCTCTCTCTCTCTCTCACACACACACACACACACACACACACGTCACTTTCCAATGTGACCCTAGTTCCAAGCATTGGCACCTCCCACTGTCCTGCCTGCGTATGCCCTCTTCTCTTTACCTGAACCCCTCTCCTCTCAGATTAGGCATAGAAAAACTTCAAGTCAAAGGGCCAATCTGGCCCACCCCTTGTTCTTATAAATAAAACTTTATTGGAACGTGCCTACCCCCATCATTTGCATACCATCCATGGCTGCTTTTCTTCCCAAATGGCAGAGTAGAATGACCTCCATGGAGACCAGAGAGATGCAGAAAGCAGTAACCCCGATACCTTTACCCCCTGGCTCCTTACAGAACCTGTCTACAGGCCCCTGTGTTAGAGCTGTTACTGGCTCAAAGGAAAAAGGAAAAAAAAAAAAAAACAGTCTTAAATGAGTATTGCCTTGATTTGTTTCCCCTATCAGCCCTTCTCCACGGAGTTATGCCTGATGACTTCTCTGTCCCTTCTAGATTACGATCCTCTAAAAGAAAGAGTTTAGGTGACGGAGAAGAGGGCTCAGCGGAGTGTGCAAGCATGAGTGAGCACTAGGTGAGCAGCCAGGCGGCAGCATCCAGCTACAGCCCCAGAGCTGGGGGAAGGAACGAAGGCAGGCAGATCCATTCCCAGGAACTCGCTGGCCAATCAGGGTAGCCAGATTCAGTGGGAGACCCTGGCTTCCAAAGTGAGATAGAAAGCAAAGGGGAAGTCACATGATAATGACCTCTGCCTACTCTCTCTCTCTCTCTCTCTCTCTCTCTCTCTCTCTCTCTCTCTCTCACACACACACACACACACACACACACCAAAACACCACCACCAACAACAACAACACATAATGACCTCTGCCGACCCTGCCCCACACACACATACACACACATGCACAAACATACACACACCACCAACAACAACAATGACCTCTGCCTTCCCTGTCACACACACATGCATACACACACACACCAACAACAATAACACATAATGACCTCTGCCTACCCTGTCACACACACATGCACACACATACACACACCAACAACGACAGCACATTAAAAACAAAGTTTGTGGGGTTTTTTTTCATCTGTATCCCCTGGACTCTTACAGGGACCTCTGACAACTCACAGATCATGCATGATGGGTCATAGCCCTCCTTACAGAGAACACTTCTAGGAGGCCAAGCATATACATATACATGCGTGTGTACATATATAGACATAGATAGATAGATAGATAGATAGATAGATAGATAGATAGATAGATAGATAGAGGCAGGCAGGTAGACAGACAGACAGACAGACAGACAGACAGACAGACAGACAGGAAGAGTGAGAAAACAAACAACTGTCTTAATGCTGGACAATCCAACAACAGCATTAAGTAAACCTGAACTAACCCACATTGCTGGCAATTTTCTCGGGAGACTAATTCTAGGTTCTGTTGTCAGCTCCTGGGAAACAGGGCTCAGGTGCTCACCAGAGAAGTCTTTCTGGGACATGGTATCACCCAGACACTCAGAAACATGCCACGTGTACATGCATGTGTGAGAGAGTCCCAAGCTGTGACGCTCATCACTTTGACAGGACCTAGAGTCACCTGTGAGGCACCCAGCTGACCAGTTTTAAATGTGGGTGGTGCCATCTTTTTTAATTTTTTTATATATATTTATTTTATGCATATGAGTATACTGTGTCTTCTGACACACCAGAAGAGGGCATCAGATCCCATTACGGATGGTTGTGAACCACCATGTGGTTGCTGGGATTTGAACTCAGGACCTCCGGAAGAGCAGTCAGTGCTCTTACCCGCTGAGCCATCTCTCTAGCCTTCTTGTAGTTTGCTCAGTCCCTCAATGTAGTGCCATGGGAGTCTGTGAGCCGAGCGTCTACATTCATCCCTCTCTGCTTCCTAGGTGGAGACCAGCTGCATCACGCTCCCGCTGCTATGGCAACGCCATAGCAATGGACTGTGGGCTTTCAAACTGGAAACCAAAGCAACTCCCTCTTTCCTCAAGCTGCCCGAGTCAGGTACCTTGCCACAGCAACAAGAAAAGTAGTGCAGCTCTTCTGTCTGGGGCATGGTAGTGCTGATCCCATCCTAGGACAGACCCAGAATTGATTGTCCTCTCATTCAGTACGCACACCCATGTCCCCTTCGTGGAGGTTGATCTTCACTGTTACGTGGCTGCCTTGTATCTGGCAGCTGAGGCGACACCCTTGATTCGGGGTGGCTTCACCACCACAGCCTCCATTTTCTGCATATATTTTGAGGATGCTAGCTGTCCCCAGCTGTGGTCTCATATGCCTCAATGTCACCATTCCACCCTACCCTACTATCCATCACCCACCACCTTAAATCAAAGTCTCAGGCAGCTGCCTTCTATGATGCATTGCGCCCTCTGGGAGCCAGGCAAGAGGGGAAAGCTGGCCTTGGAAGGAATTCTGATGTCCCCATCTATAATACTAAAAGGTTCGTTTCAGAGCCTATTAAATAGGTCGAAGAACCAGATACGGGGCAGAGACTCTCTCCCAGCCTAGAGTGAACAGATTCCGAGCTTTTAATTTGGCAAGCAAGTGACATTTCCTCCCAGAAGGCAAGCACCGCTGGCTGGCGGAGCAGAGAGAGGAGAAAAACTCAACCCGATTACCACAGAGCAAGATAAAAGGAAGCCATAAATCCTACCGACAAATGAAGCCCTCCAGGGCAGCAACACTTTGTTGTACACCGCTGAGCCACTGTATCTCAGAACCTCAGTCCTGAGACTTGTCCTCAAGCCATACACAAACCCCCTGCTCCACTGCTGGCTCATCAGCTCTGGGTTCACGTGAGCAGCAGAGCCCATAGGATTAGTGTAGGGGTGACCTAGGGGGAAAGGGCTTCATTTCACAGCGCCATTGTCACACAGGGGACCTCAAGTGTCAGCTAAGACTGGGTAGAAACGTGTGTGTGTGTGTGTGTGTGTGTGTGTGTGTGTGTGTGTATGAGTGTGTGTGAGAGTATTGTATGAGTGACTGTGTATCTGTATATGTGTGTGAGTGTACTTGATTACGTGTATGAGTGTGAGTGTGTGAGCATGAGTATGTGTATGAGTATGTGTGAGAGTATTGTGTGAGTGACAATGTATCTGTATATGTGTATGTGTATGAATGTACTTGATTGCGTGTATGAGTGTAAGTGTGAGCATGAGTGTGTGTGTGCCTGTGTGTGAAAGTGTATATGAACATATGTCTGTGTGAGTGTGTATGTGTATGTGTGTGAGTGTGTATGCATGTGTGACTGTGTATCTGTAGATGTGCATGTCTGTGTGTGTGAGCATAAGTGTGTGTATGTATGCCTGTGTGTGAAAGTGTATGTGTGAATATGTGTCTGTGTGTGTGAGTGTATGTGCACGTGTGTGAGTGTGTCTGTGAGCATGAGTGTGTGTATGGATGTATGAGTGTGAATGTTTGGGAGTGTGTGAATGTGAATGTGTGAGCATGTGTGTGAGTGTGTATCTGTGTGTGATTGTGTGTCAGCATGTGAGTATATGTGAGTATGTGTGTGTAAGAATATGAGCGTGAGTGTGTGTGTATGCGTGTGTGCTGATAAGTGCTGATACCCAGAATGGTAAGTGTCCTGTTACATCACTCTCAGCCTTAACTCTCCTTTGATACAGGTCTCTCTCTTAACCTGGAGCAAGGCTGGAAGCCAGAAAACCCTAGCCATCTGCCTCACACAGCACTGGGATTCCAGGTACAGCAGCCAGACCCCACCTTTCCTGTGGGTGGGAGGCTCAGAACTCAGGCCCCCATGCCTCTGCAGTGAGTGTTGGTAGCACGGATCCATCTCCGCTTGAGATACAATTTCACTTTGTAGCTCAGGCTGTCCTTGAACTCACTATAGAGCACAGGTCCATCTCCAGCTTAGGACAATCCTTCTGCCTCAAGGTCCTGAATGCCAAAATTACAAGCATCCACCTGCACACCCATCAATAACTACACCTAAATAGTTTAAGGACAGTTCTTGCCCACTCTTCTGCTCTTTCTCGCCTGCCTGAGTTTCACATTCGAAGGCAAAGGAAGCAAAACCCAACCCTTCGCAATAGAATGAAGGCCTTGAGGTTGTGATGACTAAATAAAAACTGTCAACATGGCCAGACCTGGACTCCCCTGGAACACGAACCTCTACATAGCCTGGTGAGGGATTCCCTAAATTAGGTTAAAGACCCACCCTGGGTAGCACCAATCCATAGGCTACCATTCTAGATTACATAAGGAGGAGAAAGCAAGCCGAGCCCTGCCTTCTCTCTGCTTTCTGGCTGCTGATACAGTGTATCAGACACCAGACAACCCCTCAGCCTGCTCCAGGCCCACAGGGTTCCTTCTATTTCTCACTTCTGTTGTGTGCATTTGTTGTAACAGATACTGTTACATAAGGAGACTTTCATATGCTGGACACTGTCCCTTGACAATTTCTTTTTTAGCCCTCTTGTTTTAGTTAGTCAGTTCGTTATGGAAGAAAGCTTACATGCCTGTGGATATCAGAGGCCAACTTGTGGGTGTTTGTTCTCTCCTTCCACCATGTAGGTTCCTGGGCACTGACTTCAGGTCTTCAAGGCTTGGTGGCAACATTTATCAGCTGAGACATCTCCTTAGTCCCATTTGCTGTCTCTTTAAATTGATTTTTTTTTTTACAAACCTCATTATAAGTATCAAATACCACAGGATGATACTGACCCTCATGCTAAAATAGTAAATAATTTTAACTGTTCAATTATCTCATGTGGCTCTTAAAATCTTCCTATAATGGTTTAGGTCCCACAGTGTGTCAGAGTATGATTCCCTAGGCAAGCACTCTGTCCCTTGTCCAGTGACATAAACCACAGCCATCAGATCGAGGAACATAGATTTATACTCAATCCCCAAACTCCTGAGGCAGGGGGAGTTGTGATCTCAAACCCAGACACCCTAAGAACCCAAATCTAAAGCTAACCAGAGCGAAGGAGATGACCTGGCAGGTAAGAGCTCTTGCTGGGCAAACATGAGGACAAAAGTTCAAATCCCCAGTATCCATCCACATGTTAATAAAAAGACAGACGTGGCAGCTTGCAGCCCTAAACCGAGTATTGATGTGGGAGGGCACAGGTGGAAAGCAGAGGAACTCTGGGGCTTGGTGGCTTTGTGAAGCCCAGCTCCAGGCTTTGGGTGAGCCCCTGCCTCGTAGGAATGTATGATAGAAGGCATCCAATGCTCACTCTGCTCTCACACGTACACTCAGGTAAGTGTGACACACACGCACACACACACACACGCACACATATACACACAGACTTGCCTGGATACACATAATAGAAACTATGTCACCTCCCATTTCTATAAAAGGCAGTGACATGAGGGTCATTCTACTGGCATTCTGTGGCCTCACAACCTGGCTGAATGCTATCCCTGGGGGGACAGGGAACCCCAGCTCTGGAGCAACAGTGGTATACTGGAGGTGAGTAGAAAGTGAAATGGATGCTGGACACTGGTCTCCAGAGCATGATGACTTACTAGAGTCAGACAGTCTGTAGAGACTACAGGGTCTGCAAAGAGGCATCAGTCAATCAACTGGCAACGACACCCCTTTTTGGCAGAAGCCGGTACTGAGAACACAGACCTCTTTCCTGCCAATATTATCAAACACTGGTATAGCAGCTACTTACACCGTATCAGATCCCTTAACTAGCCTTGTGCTGATTTCATGCATGGGAATTCTCTTCCAATGCAATGTGGTTTTACAAGTGACAGAGCATCCAGGATGTTGGATCATCCCACGTCTAAGACTCTTTGAGCACGCCACATTGCACCATGAGTATGATCCTTCAGGGCATGCAAACTTTGTCTCCTAGGCAAGCTTATTTAGCATGTTGTGTAAAGGGCTGTGGTGACAGCTAAGGCCATAAAGGTTGCCTTGCGAGCTTGAGGACCCAGGTTCAATCCCCAGAACCTACACTAAAAAGAAAATAAAGAAATATCAGGCATGGTGCCACATGCTTATGGCAGGGGAGGCAGCTATAGGTGGAACCCTGATGCTCACTCATGAGGGACTGTGACTTGGTGAGAGACCCTGCCTCAAAAAAGGCAGTCAACACCTAAGGAACCACGTCAAGATTGTTGTCTGTCCTACACCTACACACGGGCACACATTCATGCAAATAAAATAAAATAGAGAAATGAGGTATGGAATTACCTTTAAGCTGTGCCCTTAAGGGGCCAATAAGACACAAAAGGATTTCGTTTTTAGACTTGGGTCCTCTGAGAGATCTCGCTACACATATGAGAAATGGGAAAATTTCAAAGTCTGAAACCCCTTAGATGCAAGCATCACGGATGCAGGACACGTTCAACCTGTGCCACCCCGACCGGCTCTCCTGCTGGCTCAGAGAATCTGTCAGCTATAACATGTGGAATGTCAGGCACACCGTGTGCTCAGTGCCTGTTAGGGTGAACTTACAATCACACACACACACACACACACACACACACACACCTGTTCTAGGTACTGCTGGAACCGGTTACACACGAGGCCAATGGGTGTCATCAGCTACTCTACACATCCTTCCTATGGAGGGGACCAAAGCCACGGCCGGCTGGAGCCTGGCATCAGCTTCTCCATGACGTCAACCTCAGCCCTAACTTCCTGTGTCTCCAAGATCAAGCAGGGAGGCTTTCTAGCCAAACTGAAGGAGCACGGGTGGAAATCCACACCTACGTGGGGGAGGGGGACTGTGCCAGAATGGGTGCCTAGCGTGGCCAAGTCCCTGGATCTGAATCATAGCATCAACACACAAAATCCACAGCTCCACGGCCACCCATGGCCGCCCGGTCCTCAGGTGCCTCCTCAGACAGAGACCGAGGGGACAGCCACAGACGTATAGGCGTCTCTGTCGATTTCCAAGTCTGATTTCCATATCGATTCACCTGACGGTACTAATTACATGCCTGAATAATATGTCTCGTTTCCTCAAAGTAGAATCTGGGGCCTGGGATTGAGAAAGGGGTATTTACTAATGCCGAAGGAGGAGGGGGGGGACCTAGAACTCCCTTATTCGGACTAATAACAAAAAGATTTCTGGGGGCAGCGGGGGAGAAATGGACAACAATATGTAAGACACACACACACACACACACACACACACACAAACAAACCTTGTAAGAAGCAACTAGATAGGATATATATTCCAAACCTAAAAATCAGAGGCTTTGTGGAAGACACCATTGATTAGAGTAAGAAATTCTGTGCTTCCTCATTTGTCACCATGAATGAGGCCATGGGTTTGATCCCCAGTACTTTGGGGGTGAAAATAGGAGAGAAAGAGGGGAAGATAGAAAGAGGGGAAAGAAAGAGGGGAATGAAAATGGGAAGGAAGGAGGGAGGGAAGGTGGGAGGAGGGAGGGAAGGAGGGAGGAAAGGAGAGAGGAAGGGAGAGAGGAAAAGATGGAGGGAGGGAGGGCAGGGGAGGGAAGCAGGGAGGACAGAGAGAGAGGGAAGGAGGGCGAGAAGACAGGAGGGAAGAAAGCAGGGAAGAGGGAGAGAGGGAGAAGAGGGAGAAGGGGGGAAGTGTTGGCAGGAATTTAGCAGCAACTGCACAGGACAAGAGTTTCAAGAGAAGCCTCAGGTAAAGTGAGGCTAGGTTTCCCCTGAGCTGGGTCCTCTGGCCACCCGCTAGGGCGGCCATGTGTGTGTGAGCAGGCAGCCCTGCTCAGGGTAGACTGCCTCTGATCCCAGTGCGGGGATTAGCACGACTCAGGCTGAATTTTAAACCTGTGGGAAGGACCCACAGCTCTGGGACCCTGGGAGTCATCACAAAAGCCAGTATCCCCTGGAGACCAGGACAGGTCTCGAACCTGTTTAACGTGGGTTTCTTGACTCCATACTGCCCCCTGCTTCGGGGACCACAGAAGCAACACCTGCAGTGGCCCTGGACCTCCTGGGTCACTCTGGGACCAAGAGGACCTGTCTTAGTCAGGGTTTCTATTCCTGCACAACATCATGACCAAGAAGCAAGTTGGGGAGGAAAGGGTTTATTTGGCTTACATTTCACCAAACTGCTGTTGATCACCAAAGGATGCAGGACTGGAACTCAAGC
>NC_034612.1:7339782-7371905 GCF_900095145.1 Mus pahari | reverse complement strand
TGTGTGTGTATATATATATATATATATATATATATGTATGAGGTATATATATATGAGGTATATATATATATGTGAGGTATATATATATGAGGTATATATATGTGAGGTATATATATATATATATATATATATATATATATATATATACCTCAAGCACACATACAGAGAGAGAGAGAGAGAGAGTAAACATGGGGACTATTCATATTCATACACAAGTACAGTGGTCACACTGGTAAGGGAGATGCAGCTCCAGCCATGAGAAAGGAAAGCCGGTACATCACATGGCTATTAACCCAAATAGATTTCTACAGGATGCCAATTACAACACTAACCGTAGTTACTGTGGTTCCCAATGACCAGGGGTAGGGGTATTATCTTTCCTTGCTTGTGTTTTATACAGCTTAGCTTCTAAATAAGGGTGTAGGTGGGAATTAGCTAATTAAAATTATAGCTGAAGTTATCTTTTAAAAGGATTTGGAAACAAAAGCTTATAAGAGAAGTCATATGTGTGTGTGCTCATGTATGTGTTCATGTGTGTGTGCATGTGTGTGTTCACATATGTGTTTGTGTATATGTATGTGTTCATGCGTGTGTTCACGTATGTGTTCATGTGTATGGTTAATGTGTATATTCAAGTGCGTATATGTGTCCCGGTATGCTCATATGTGTATGTGTTCATGTGTGTGTGTGTGTGTGTGTTCATGTGTGTATGTGTTCATGTGTGTGCCCTTGTCTATGTATTCATGTGTGTGTTTGTGTGTGTTTACGTGTGCTCATATGTGTATGTGTTCAAGTGTGTGTCTGTGTGTGTATGTGTTCACTGTGTGTTCCTATGTATTCATGTGCGTCTGTATAAGTGCACATGAGGCAGGGGTAGAGGTTTCTTCCTCTATCCCTCTCCACCTTAGTTGTTTCAAGGACACAAGAGCAAGATCTTGTCCAGAAGCAACAGCTCACCCCTGAAAATGGGTCGCTCACCACCAAGCCTGATGACGACCTGAGTTGGATCCCCAAGATGCATGTAGTGGAAAGAAAGACTGACTGCCAAAAGAAAGAAAGCTGTCTTCTAACCTCCACTTCCATGCTGTGGTGCATGCATGCACATATACACACGCATGTGCACATGCACATATGCACCAATCCTCCTTTATGCACTTTCCAGACCTTTGAGGCCTCCTCAGTACCCAGCATTCCTTTCAGTGAACAGAGCCTCCTTTTCACACTGCTGTGTCTTTGGGAATGCCAAGTAAGGCCAAGAGAGAGAGAGAGAGAGAGAGAGAGAGAGAGAGAGAGAGAGAGAGAGAGAGAGAATGACGGCAACAAAATCCTCCTGAGAATGTAGGCAGAGGAGCATGGCAGAGGCTGAGACTCCCCAGCTGACCACACAGCAAGGCTCCAGCACCCTAGAGAGCCCTCTTCCATTTACTGTTTTCTGTTTGTATTTTTGGTTTGTTTTTGTTTTATTTGGGTTTGGTTGGTTGTGTTTCTTTGTTGGTGGTTTCGTTAGTGTTGTGTTGTGTTTTTCAAGATCTCCCATGTTACAGGCTGGCATCAAATTCACTTCGCAGCCTAGGATGGCTTTTACTGAACTCCCGATCCTCCTGCCTCTACCCCGAGTGCTGGGGTGTCAGGTACCGGTCACTACAATCTGGTCTATACCATGCAATCCCCAGCACGAAGCCACAGCCTCATCCACGTTAGGAAGGTCCTACCCGCTGAGTGCCATCCTCAGCCCTGTCTTCTTGCTTTCTGACTCTTCTTCTGTAAAGGCTGAAGAGGCTTCCAGGGGGCAGAACTTAGACCCACCCAGACCACGTGATACACACTGCTCATGTGCCAAGGATGAAAAAGTCAAAGTGATCGTGATGCGATCAAAAGCCTCCCAGGGTACAGGCTTGAAAAGTCACGGGACTCAGCAGTTTTGGAAGCCTCCGTTGTCTTCGGAAAGACCTGTGTAACCTCCACTGCTCTGCCTCACCACCATTAAGAAGAAATAAAGTGGACGACAGGCTGCCAAGTTCCCATGGGAGCATGCCCAGCAGGGATGAAGGGCAGAGTCAGACACAGGGGAAGATGTATGTCCTCTCACCTACTTCCTGTAGAGATCATTCTAGAATCAAAGCTGTCCTGAGTAGTAAGAGCTCTCAATGGGAAAAAACAAAATAGAAAAGGTATATTTATGGCTAGTATATATGTGTTTGTGTGTCTATGTGTGTGCATAGATGTGTATATGTGTTTGTGCATGTGTGTATATGTGTATGTACATATGTGTTGTGTGTATGTGCATATGTGTTTGTGCATATGTACATACGTGTGTACATGTATGTATGTATTTTATGTGTGTATACATGTGCATGCATGTATGTGTGCATATGCATTTGTGCATGTGTATGTGTGTGCATATATGCATATGTGTATATGTGTGCATACATGTATATATTTGTTCATACATGTATATGTGTATGCATTAATTTGTATATGTGTGCACATGTGTATGTGTCCATGGGTGTGAACAAGTCCCACAGAGCAACTTCTTTCACCACACCATGTGTCCCAAAATATTCTTCTCTAAGTCCATTAATCTCTTCTTTCCAATGCTGGTCACAGCCTATTAAATTGATACCATCATCTGCTAATGGCTCATAACCTTAGACTTAAAAGCATGAACATATTCCAAGTTCTTTGGTCAACCAACTCAGGCAAGCTGAGGGTCAAAGCCAAGATCCCAAGGCTACTTCCTGGCAGAAGTCCAGATTATTTGGAACATGCTAAGTAGAGGCTGCCCCCACCTCCAGTCTTATTGTTAGAACTTAGTGACCACAGAGCTCCTCTCCTCCATTATTACCTAGAGGTGAATCTGGGAGGTCCCTGAAGGTGGCCAGGGACCTGTTCCCTTACGGAAGAACCAACCTCAATAAGGACACAGACAGAAGACCGTCATAGGCAAAACTTAAGCCTCTTGCATCCTGATGCAGAACCCCAACACCACTGACCATAACTATGTCCATCTGAAAGACTTTGAGGGAGGGTCAGATTAGGTGTGTCCAGAGTCAAGCTCTCCTGGAGAGAGCCCAACCCTGAGAACACAAAAGGGCCACTTCTCACACAAGCCCAGTCATGCAGAGAGAGTGCCATGGGTCTCATGGGGACCCAGCTCTAGACAAAGAACTACAAGCAACTGAGGAACACTGAGAACGGGAGACATAGTCTTCCCCAGGGATGAGCACGCGGATTGGTGAGCCAATACCAAATGATCGCCCCTGAAAACATATCCGTACAAGTAACACTGTATGGCTTCAGCAGGCTCTATTTATATATTTATGAACACATTTTCAAAAATAGATGCCATGGACTTAAGGCAGAGAGTAAGGAGGAAGGGTGCAAGAGGGGGTTAGAGGGAGGAAATTATATAAATATATTTTAATTTTAATTTTAATATGTATAACATATAATTTAATTTTAATTTATATAAATATATAATTATAACTGAATGGTATAAATATATTTTAATTTAAATTTTAATGTATAATATATAATTTAATGTTAATTTATATAATTGTATGATTACAACTTAGTGATATAAATATATTTTGGTTTAAATTTTAATATGTGACATATAATTTGATTTTGATTTACATAATTATATAATTATAATTCAATGATATACATATATTTTTAAGAAATAGATGCCATGAACTTAAGACAGAATAAGGAGGAAGGGTGCATGGGAGGGTTGGATGGGGGAAAATGATATAATTATATTAATAATTAATTTAAATATAATTCTCATCATATTTAAATTTAATTAAATTTAATATTTTTTTTTCTAATGCTATAGGTTTAGAAACTGAGCCCGACCTTTCACTACTTTCCACCCTGGCAATTTCACACCTAGCCTTCCTGGGACTCTCCCCTACATCCTCGCAATCTCCTGGCCTCAGTCTCTGTGCCTCTCACGAAATCGTGACCAACCTAATTCTTATCAGAAGAGCCTCTTTCACTCGCTTCAGCCTCTGAGGGACCGCCTCCAGGTTCCCAGCTGCTGGAACACCCTTCATCTGACCTCACCCTCCCCTCCATCACCCCTCGGAAGAGAGACCACCTCCCCAGCACGGCTGAAGACAGACTCCAGCCAAGGCCAGCTGGAAGCTGCTTTTATAGATGGCTCTGTTGGAACACAGCCCGCCCATCTGCTCACCTGCCGTAGACAGGCTGCTTTAGTCGTTGAGCCTTGACAATATAAATCCATTCCGCCGGCACAGCCAAAAATATTTACCATGTTTACTGTCTGGCCCTCGCCTCCTGGCTGATAGGATCCCCCTTCCCTTGTTTGTGGCGACATAAACGTAACATGCAATTGGCAGTTTTGAGCCATTTTGCATGTAACCTCAAAGGTCTTCGAGAGAGTCACAGGTTATGTAAATGACACCGGCCAGCACCAGAGACATTTTCTCATCCCAGATTCCATTCCAGTTGGATCGTGGCAACCCATTTCCCTCTCCCTCTCCCCTGTCCACAGCCTTGGCCTCTCTAGCTTTGAGCCTTGCGTGCCTGGCTTCCTCTGTCCCTCCGCCTACTGGTGTCATCAGATCCCGTCATATTACAGCAGCTGATAGACCTGTCCCACCTTCCCTAACTGCTGAACACTATATCCCCTCTGTGGAGAGGTCCCACCTCTCCCCTCAAAGCTGCTTACTGAAGGTCACTCCGACGGTCCCTGACTTTCAGGGGTCATGAGTGGTGCCACTCCCTGCCTAAATTTTTTGATGTCATCTCAGTTCTGTGCCCAGGCCCCACAGCCCTAGGGGCCTTTTGCCCACCTCCTACGATCCCCACTCACCGTCACCCATAGGAGTCTGGATTTCAAAGACTTCATAAAGAACAAAGAATGCCTTAGTAGCCACGTTTTACAGTGACACTATGTTAAAATGATAACTATTTTGGATGAGTCATATACCTTTTTTTTTTTTATAACTCATTTTACTACGCCTACCAGATTCTTCAAGCCTAACACATAACTTTGACCTCTGTCTAGGGCCAGCAGGAAAGTGACCCTGCAGGGCCCAGCAAACCTGTCCTGCCTCCATCCACAGGATAAGCAGGTCCAACTCCATGGGCTATGTACCCAATCCTACCACTGTTCATCAAAAGCACCCCAGAGCAACAGTAGGCTGTGTTACAGTGAGTTTTACCTACTAAAATGGGCCACAATTTAGATTCACTCCCAAGCCATGATATGCCTACCAACAGTCTATCAAAGGCTAGCGGGTAAAAAGCAACCAGAAGTTCTAGAAAATTCCATCCAACCCATTTCCTCGGTGCAACCGTGCTTCCTTTATCTAGACAGACAGACACAAGACTGCCTGCTCCCAACTTCCCGAGAGGAGCGCTGCTCCTAGGGTTCAGCCACCCCAGAGCATCCATCCACCATGGGGCCCCACTCACTTGGGTGTGTTGGCCTCGTCTACGCGGTTCCCGAGCTGGAACTCGTGGGATTTGCTCCTGTGCAGCGCTGTGAAGCCAGGGATCAGATGGATGAGCTTCCGGGAGGAGGGGGGTGGGGTCCCCGGAGGCTTCAGCTTGTTTTTTCTCCTCATGGGTGGCGTGCCAGGCGGGGTCACGGTGGTGACAATATTCGGGGTGCGAGGTGGGGTGCGGACTACGTGCCGCTGCCGGGGGGACGGGGGCAGGGAGCGGTGGCCTGATTCCAGGGGTGGCGGCGGCGGGCACAAGTTCGGGTAGGCATCTACAGTGAGTCTGTCCACTTGGGTGTACACAGGGGTCCCAGGCGTAGGGCTGGTAGGACAGAAGTGCTGGGGACACTTGGTCTGGACCCTGGGGCTCTGGGAGAGGCGGGTTCGGATCCACGGGCTGGGCTCCGGGGGACACACGGGGTTGCTCTCCTGCCCTGGCTCTGTGGTGGGCCACTGGATGATCCAATCTTGTTTGGAGAGATTCCCTCCTGAGTAGGAACAAAGGAACAGAGAGATGCTGGTAAGGAAGGGGGAAAGGGGTAGGGTCGCTGTGGGCAGAGATCCACCATCTGCACCTTACCACAGGTACGTCACATCGAGTGCATGTTATGTCTCAGCATCTTACGCTCCACACAGTGCATCTTCTGCACCTTGTCTGCTCATCCTGTCACACCTCAGGTTACACACCTCCTACTATGTGCACACATCTCCTGTGTGCACACACTTCCTGCTGTATACACATACCTCCTGCTATGTGCACACACCTCCTACTATGTGCACACATCTCCTACTGTGCACACACCTCCTACTGTGTGCTGTGGGCACACACCTCCTGCTATGTGCACACACTCCTACTGTGTACACACAACTCCTATTGTGGGCACACACCTCCTACTGTGTGCTGTGGGCACACACCTCCTGCTATGTGCACATACCACCTACTGTGTGCACACACCACCTCTTGCTATGTGCACACACCTCCTACTATGTGCACACACACCCTGCAGCTTCGGGCCATGTATACAGTACCTTAAATGCACCTCATATTTCATACTGATCATCTTGTACATAGCTTACAGCATATTCACCCCTCATACATACTTCATGCCATGTGCAATGCATCATCATGTCAGGGTGCTTTAAAAGACTGCCAAGGGAAATGTTTCCCTACGGGGCGACCTTAATGCTTGTCTTCAGCATGGACACAGACTTGATGGACAAGGAGACACATTCCTGAGGGCCTTCCCCATGGTTAGAGGGAGGGAAACAGAGTTTGTGATGTTCAGTAATGGTGAGCAGGGGACAGATGGTCCAAACAAATCACAGGCATGACACTGCTACACAGAGGAGCCAAGTATCCATGCACAGAGCTCCTGTGGGTCTCCGGAGACTACAAGGGGACTGATGTTACAGGGCTCACTCCCTGACTGCATTCCACAACCTCACAGAGAACACATGCACACACATGCATGTGCACAACACTGGACCTATCTGGGCAAGACCACTGGACTGTATCCATCTCAGTACCCTGGTTGCGACTCCATCAAACAAGATGCTGCGGCCATTAACAGAAACTGAGTGAAACCTTCCAGATTCCCTCTGCAACGTTTCCTTATAGCAGTAAGCGAATCCACCAACAACCCAATGAGAGTCTTCAGTTAGCCCAAGCGGCATAGCAAGTCCCTGTCCCAGATATCCAAAACCCAAGCAAACAGTTCCGTTAAAAAATAACTGTAGGGTGCCGGGCATAGTGGTGCACACCTTTAATCCCAGCACTCAGGAGGCAGAGGCAGGCGGATTTCTGAGTTTGAGACCAGCCTGGTCTACAAAGTGAGTTCCAGGAAAGCCAGAGTTATACAGAGAAACCTTGTCTCAAAAAACCAAAAAAAAACAACAACAACAAAAAAAAAAAACTGTAGGGCGAGCCCAGAAGGGAGGGAGGGAAGGAGGGAGGGAGTCAGAGGAAAAAGGGGAGGGAGGGAGGCTTCCTCAGGATGTGATCTCCCAGGAGGCCACATCAGCTGGCTAAAGGGTCACCATACCAACAGTAAAGACAGGTGGCCCAGTCTGAGGACATTGGAGGTGGGGGTGAGGGTGCGGGTGTGGGCGGGGAGGTAGGAGTGGGGGATAGGGGCAGGGCAGAGGTGTGCTAAGAAAAAGGCTGGCTTGTTGTATCATTTACTTTTGAAGCCTTCCAGAACTTCCTCAAAAAGAACAGAGCCAATTTCCAAGGCAACCAACAGTAAAGAATGTGGACTGGGGTCCTCAGAGAACAGCTGAATTGAACAGATGTAAAGACCACTCTCGAACCCCTATTGCCCCCCTCGCACCGATATTTCCCTCTCACTTGCTGCGCGGATAGCCCAACGCAGGCAAATCAGAAGAGTCGGAGCAGATCGGAAGATGGAGACCCTTGTGGGACAGCATGTGGCTTTGCTTCAGCCTCAGGACAGAGATGTGAGCCAAAGGGCCCACCCAGGTTGGCATCTTAACCACAACACCCTACTTGCAAATAAAGTCCCTGCAGGTAGGACTGAGCCAAGTTCATTCTGGATAAGGCCTAATCAGCTATAGCTCATGAGGAGGAGAGGAGCCTACCTGCCCTCCCAGACACCCAGGAGATGGAGGCAGAAACATCACAGGTCTGAATTCATCCTGGGCGACACGCTGACATTTGTTTCAATAGAGAGAGGACACAGAAGTGAAGCAAAGATGGAGAGAGAACCTGACAGGATGAAGCAACAAGCCAAGGGATGTGAAGACTGTCAGTCACCACACACACACACATACACATACACACACACACACACACACACACACACACACACACACACACACACACGTACAAGCGAAAAGGGGGAGAGGCTGGGATCCAACCCACAGAGTGGCGGGAGTCTGTGCTTGGCTGCTTGACTCTAAGCCCCAGAGACCGTGAGTGTGTGAGCTTGTGCTAATGTGTTCTCTTACAGCACCTATATCCCTAGCACGGCTACCTAGGGAAAAGACCCGTGTGTATCATCGAAGCTGACATATCATCAGGCCAGATGTGGTGGCATGCACATTTAATCCCAGCATGGAAGAAGGCAGATCTCAGTGAGTCCCAGGCCAGTCAGGGCTACACAGACAGACCCTGTCTCCAAAAGATACAAACAAACATTTAAAAAAATAATAGTAATAGTTCCTGTCTTAAACAAATTGGGGGGTGGGAGCTGGGGCCAGAGAGATGGCTCAGTGCTTAAAACAGGTTATGAAAGACACAAGTTCAGTTCCCAGCACTGACATGGGAGGCTCACAACCTGCAACTCCAACCCCAGAGTGGGGCCTCTGCCGCCCTCTGCTGGCCTCTGAGGGTACCTGCACTCACGTGCACATACCCACACAGACAGGGAGGTGCACATGATTTTGGAAATAGCAAATGGGAAGAAAAACGGCATTTGGGAGACAGTGGCTGGTCTCAGAGTTGGGGGATCGGTTACCCTGTCTTCCTGGAAGTAGGTCACTAGCCCACTTAATCAAGTTTTAGATGAGTAAGAGGACCGGATCAAAATCCCACCAAAGATGGAGACGGATGCTTTTATTTTTCCCATTAACCACATGGTACCCTGGAGGGCCGGGGCATCGCCCACTCTTCCTCCAAGGACAGATAAACAGACACTCCACTGGTTTCAGGGACTCACCACCCCCTTGAATTATTTCTTCAAAATTAAAGAGATAAAAAGAAAGATATCCCACCATGCCAACCACATTCCCTTCCCTGGCTAATCTGCTTCCTCTCTACACCCAGGCTCAAATTCAGAAGTTCAGGTACCAAGAAACGCAAAGCTTCATTTTCTTACCCAAGCTGCTCAAACAGGAGCGACTCTGTAGCGCCAAGGCATCAGAGACACCCGGCTGATGGGCTGTGTGCTATCAGCAACCCCCCCTCTCCTTTCTGATCCTCTTTTTAATAAAGTCTAAGGGGGGAAAAGGTAATTTTTCATTTTAAATAGGGCAGGTGTGGTGGCACAGGCTCCCGGGTTATTAATCGTCACCCTTGCCTCCTGTCATCCGTTTCTGGAAAAATCGTTTTATTTCAAGTCTTGACATGGGCGGGGAGAAGGGAATAGATTTTAAAAAATGAAAGGTCTGAGGACTGATTAAAGGCATTTCAAGGCTTACGGATTTTTTTTTTCTTTTTTCTTTTTTTTTTTTTTTTTCTCCCTTTTGACATTCTCTGATAAGGGACCAGGAGAAATAAAAGCCCTTCGAGAGGGAGAAAATGATTTCAGAAAGTCTAGGCGACTGTCTGCCTTCTTTGTCCCGTTCCATTGAAACCGTACAAACAGGCAAATGCATGGCTTAGAAGTCTGGATGTCAGAGCCAGAGGCACACACAGGCCTCAGCCCTTCCGAAGCAGCTGGGGAAGAGGTGGGCCGGGTGGGTCGGGCGGGCCCCCACCCCCACCATTCCAGGACTGCTTACTGGGGTTTGGAACTTCCCTGAGAATTTCAAAGAGCTTGCTGTTTTAATCACGCTGGCTTTCGGGCAGGAAGCAGGATCTGTAGACATGGCTTGAAAATATATTTTCCAGACTCCGGGGTTAGTTAGAGGACTAGAAACAGCAGCTCCTAGGATTATGAGTGAAGCAGTCTGAATCCCAACTGCAGAAAGCTCCAAAGTTCAAAATGTCTCTGGTGCCACCATGAAGCACCAAGTGGAAAATTCTGTGGCTGAATGTTCGCATATGACCAGTGACAGGGCAGACATGGACACGCTAAAAATAAAAATAAAAATAAAAATAAAATAAAATTAAAATAAAATTAAAATAAAATTAAAATAAAATTAAAATTAAAACAAATACTGCATAAAATTATTTTCTGGGGCCACAGAGACGACGCAGTGGATAAGGTGTTTGCCCACACAGACACCAGGACCTGTCTGTCCTTCCTTGCTTTTAGTTGCTGTGATCAAACCAAACCAACCTCGGGAGGAAAGGGTTGATTTGGCTTACACATCCCCATCATAGCCCATCACAGAGGGAAGTCAAGGCAGAAACCTGGAGGCAGGAACTGAAGCAAAGACCAGAGAAGAACGTGGCTTTCAGGCTTGCTCCTCATGGCTCGCTCAGCCTGCTTTCTTATACCACCTAGGACAGCCGTTAAGAACCACTAACCCAGGACGTCTTGCCTAGGGATGGCGCTACCCACGGTGGGCCGGACCTTAACACATCGATCATTAAGAAAACGCCCCATAGACACGTTCACAGGCCTAGCTAAGGAAGGCAGTGACTGAAAACTGTCCAGCACAGAATCTGACTGCAGAATCCACATAAAAGCCAACTCGGAGCCGTACTCTGGTGTAGTTCCAGCACTGGGAAGGCGGGAGACTCTGTCCGGACTCCCTAAGCAAAAGCTCGCACGGCGAGTAATTTACCAGCTGAGCCACATGATCAACTACACAGCAGCACAGATTGGCTTTAAGGTGTAATGCTCGCTGGCGTTTAGGATGTCCACGGTGTGGTGCCGTGGCCACGCCCACCACGTTCAAGATGAGCTCTGACCCCAGAGGTAAGACTTGTCCCCATCAGTAACCACCGTCTCCTCCCCTCCTCTCTCGCCCTTAGCGGCTACAACGACACGGCTGCCCTGTCATCATGCCATGCAGGGTGTTAGTGTCTGGCTCACTCTGTGTGGCGTTCAAGGTTTATTCACACGGCAGCACGGCTGAGGGCTTCCTTTTCGTGGCTGAGGTAACACTGGAATCATAGCTTGGTTCTCTGCTGAGCCGCTGATGGACACGGCACACCACCACCTTGACTTTCACCATACCCAGAGGAACACACACGAACTGGTATTGTACAGCTGTCTCCAGCGCTTGGAGCATAAAATAGGAGTGGAATTACTAGGCCAGGTGGTAACTCTCTTTAACCTCCTGAGAAATTGCTACACCATCTTCCTGGTTGGGTATGGTATTCTTCGTTCCCACCAGGCACATGGAGCGGTTCTCATTCTTTTCCCAACCTTTTACTATTGATCTTACCATAACCATCATCACCATCACCACCATCATCACCTCTACCATCATCACCACCACCATCTCCTTTACCACCATCACCAGTATCATCGTCACAGTCATCACCACCATCGCCAGCCACGTGGGTGTTTAGCAAAGCACATGTATCAATGGCCTCAGCTGAGGATACCCGGTGTTGACCGTGGCCCAGGTCCCTCCTGCCTCCTTCTCTCCCCCTACCTTACTTCATTACACTCTTCTTATAATCTTGTCACATTGATGAGGATGTTAACACTCTGAGGAAAGTCGAGTCCCCTGCCCAAGGCTGAGATGAGATCGATCCCACTTAGTTCTCAGGCTCTGTTTCTGGGTTGTGATATGATATCCTCCATGTCAGAATCAATCCTCTCAACCCAGAGGATTAAATATCCAAAACTGGAACCCCTCCCCGCCTTCACACTGGTTTCAGCGTGTTCCCACTGCTGGGTATTGGGAGCTGACATTGGAGATCCAAGTTGTATGGGATCAGATAGGGAAACTGAGCCTTCAAGGCAGCAGTTCTCAACCTGACACTGCGACCCTTTCATACAGCTCCCCACGCCGTGTCGACCCTCCCCCCACCACCACCACTACAAAGTTAAGCTTGTTGCTGCTTCATAGCTGTAATTTTGCTGCTTCTATGAATCATAATGTAAATATTTGGGGGGGGGGACAGACAATGGCCAAATGGATCGCAACTGCCAGGCCAAGAAACACTGCTCAGGAGTGCATCTCCTCCTCCCCCCCACCCCCATCTAGAAAAAGCTCAGTCCAGCCATCCCCACCCATCCCCTAATTCCCACCCACCCCACACACCCTCACCTAGGGAGAAGGCATGGCGGCCAGCGGGAGTTGCGCTCACTGCTCACATCCACAGTCAGGAAGCAGAGACACAAGAACGCTACCGCGCTTCTCCCACTTTCTCCTCGGTATTCAGCCCAGGATCCCAGCCCACAAGATGGAGCGGTGAGGACGACGGACCCAGGGTGAGGGTCTTCTCAGCTCAGCTAACGCAATCGAGATCATTTCCCACAGGCGTGCCCGTGGGCTTGTTCCCTCGGAGCTCTGTGTTCCTGTCAGGTTGACGGTCAGTATGAACCATCAGGCATACTCCAAGAAGCTATACCCGGAGCCGTAGGGCGTGGCCTTGCTCCATCCCCGTTGGGAGCATGAGCATCAAAGGACTGGAGTGTTCTGCCGCAACGCAACATCTGTGCAGCTCTTGATTTGGGGGAGGTAAGTACGCTTCAGAGCGTTGGTGAGTTCACATCCACGGAATCCACAAGGAGTGAGAATTCACTACACTCAGGCGTATCCATTTGACATCCATCTTGCCAGCCATAACCCTGCTCGGGACGAGTTCCCTGGGCTGACATGCCCGCTCCAGCCCTGCTACCCCTGCAGGAGCTGCAGTTGGCATTACGGATATTTATTTATTTGTGTATAGTTTCTACCTCTTTGTCTTGATGTGTAAGTCAGATCGTGTTCCAGTAGATCTTTGACAACCGATCCGAATGGCAGGAGCCACGGGTTCAAGTGGTCACAATGCTTCTATCATTCGCACACCGTGCTCCCTAAGGTGCTCCCTAATGCTGAGGTGCTCCCTAGTGCTGAGATGCTCCCTAATGCTGAGATACTCCCTAATGCTGAGGTGCTCCCTAATGCTGAGATGCTCCCTAATGCTGAGATGCTCCCTAATGCTGAGGTGCTCCCTAATGCTGAGGTGCTCCCTAATGCTGAGGATGTGAACCATGACCCACACAGATGTCCTAGGAGGGACCATGCCCTGTATGGGCCATTGCCACCCATAAACCCACATAGACTGTCAGCAAGGACTTCCATGCCCTGTGGGCAACAACGGAAGAGACTTCCTCCTCCTCCTCCTCCTCCTCCTCCTCTTCTTCCTCCTCCTCTTCCTCCTCATCCATCACCATTCCACAGAGGTGCTGGATCTAACTGTCCCTCCATGCAAGCTCCACGCATGAGCTCTTTGCTTTCCTTAGGCTGTCAAAGACGACGACGACGACGACGACGACGACGAGGACATTGGCCTTTTCGCCTCCCGGAATTGCTTTATGGCTTCTCGCTGCCACGCCCACTGGATCAACTTCACCACACCTATGCTCTGGGGTAAGGCTCATTCTAAACCGGTTATTTGAATAAAAGCTCCACAGCGCCCCCACAGCTGAGACCAAGAGAGCATCTGAACAATGAATGAGAGGGTAGCATACACAGTGTGGACACTCTCACCGAGGATCAGGGAACTAATGGGGTTTCTAAATGATCCATGGGAGGGTAATGTGTGCAACACTGACGCCCAAGAGCTGATTGGATAACCGGGAGGGCGTCCGAGCAACTAAGAGAAGGGTAGCACACGCAAGGTTGGGCTCATCTCGCAGATCAACTCCCCATGCCCCGGACAGGTAGAGCAGGATAGCTCAAGGCTTTCCCATGCTACTCAGAACAATGCACAAGGCAAAACCTGTTGATGGTCAGAGGATGTTTTCTCAATTGACTGTGGGTCCCTGAAACTGCAGAACACAGAACTGTAGGTGGGGGTGCCAGGGGGAGGGAACTCCTGTACCCCTTGTTTTTTTTAAGTTAGGAAGAAAGCGGGTTGGGAAGCCCTTGCATGGACAGATGTCCACTCGTGCCAGACACTTCTCAAGTGGCTAGCCTTGACACACAATGGTCTGAGGCTATCCACGGTAGAATAGGTCTATGTTGATTCTGCGTCCTTTGGCTAACATCCTAAGACAGCTGTACCTCTCTCCAGTCAGCATTCCCGGGACAGGCCACTGCAGGAGCCTCAGAGCAGGGAAGGGACAGCATAAGCAAGGACTCTTCTTGCCCAGCCCAGAACCTGTGAGAAGCCCAAGAGAAAGCCCAATGGCAGGCGGAGCCAGACTGGGAAAGGCTGACCTCTGAGACAGGGCTAATTCCAGAAAGTTCTGTCACTCTAACAGTCTGCCTCCCTTGAGTGACAGGCGTTATATTAGCTCTCCAGCTGCCTGTGTCTGCGGATTCCAGAGAGCCGAAGGCAACATCAGACGCCTCGGGCGCCTCAAGGTTCGCTATTTTTATCTCTAGATGAGTGACATTTGGGAGAGGCTTTCCAAACCCCTCAGTCCTCCTGCTGGCTGCCGTGCAGCTTCAGCGGGGCCGCCGCTTGCCCTCACGACTCAGTTTCCCCACACAGACAGCCCCAGCAGAATGTTTGTGACTCCGTGTGCCAGGACATCAGTGTCTCCACACAGAGCCAGAAAGGGATGTAGGTGACTCTAAGGGGAGGCCGTTGGATAAACTTTGCCAGACCTGTTTACCCGGCCTTCTACGGCAGACCCCAGATTCAGCCCCTACCCAGAGAAGGTCTTTCAGATGGACACAGAGCCCAGAGGAGCCAGAGATCTGGGTTTGAATCCCAGAGGCTGACCTCTTGCCTTCTACACACAAGCATACATGCACACACACACACACACACACACACACACACACGCAGGCGCAGGCACAGGCATGCACGTGTGCTCCAGAAAGAAAATTCTGGTACACACAAAACGGTTGACTCTGGAAAACAGCTTGCTGGGCCAGTGAAATGGCTCAGTGGGTAAAGGTACTTGCTGCAAAAGCCTAGTGACCTAAGTTTGACTCCTGGAACCTGGGTAAAAGTGTAACCTGTGTAAACCTGCATGCCTGTTGTGGCAGACATACCCCATCCCACCAAAATGATGATAAAAAGAAAGAAAAAAAACAAACAAACATTGTGTTTAGGAAAGAACACGGGCACAAACCAACACAGCGCAAGCTTGATTGAACCATCCGGGATGATCAGATGTACAAAATGGACTTTGTTCTGCCTAAAGAGCGGGGCTAGAACTGATCTGTGACTAGTGTTTTAATTTGCACTGGGTGTAGTCACACACACACACACACACACACACACACACACACACACACACGGTGAGTCTCAGGGCTTAGGGGCAGAGGCAGAAAGATGAGGGGTTCAGGGCTATCCTCAGCTACATAAGGGGCCAGCCTAGGCTACATAAGAACCTGTCTCAAAAAAAAAAAAAAAGCAAGAAAAAATTTAAACGGATTTCTGGTTTTGATGATAGAAAATTTCCAGGGAGAGGCAAAGAGACCATTTCCCAACAACATGTCTGTTCTTCCTGTTTCTGTATTTGCTCAGAATGGTCAAAATGACACATCCCATTATGTATTTTTATGGCCATAGGAACACTTGTCAGTTAGGTTTTTTTTTTATTTAATATAACCACTGAAACATCTAAAATGACATAAGCTGAGTGTGATCTCTTCCTGTTGAACACAGGCTGTCTAGACCCAGAAGAGGAGGCAGCAGAAATAGGGAAATCCCACCTTCATTAGTCACAATGTCACTGCGCGGAAGTGGAGACCGCCTCCTGGGGAAGGTCCCCGGGAGCTTCGACTGGAAAACGAGTGACAGTTAATTAAGGAAAAGAAGAAAGAACAAGTGTCCAACCCGGAGCCAACATGCTCAGGGATGCGACAGGCTGGAGAAGAACCTGAGAGCCCGTGGGCCAGAGCGCAGCCCGTAGGATGAGTTTAAGGGGACGGATCAAGGGGACCCACGACCGCTGTGATGAGGATTCACCCCAAAGATGGTGCCAACTGCAGTCTCACAGTCCCAATGGCCAACCCAAATGACCCCAAGCCACTTCCCTCTGTGGTAAACCCACCACCCCTGGAGGTCAGAGGTCACATTCTGGGACTTCCTGTTGGCTTCTAACATCACAGTCCCAGGCACAACATTGACTCTAGCTCTACTGGAAGGAGCTCTACGCAAGTAGGTACCCAACAGCCACCTTCTCCCGGTTCTCCACCTGTCGCAGAGGCCCCAGCTTCCCATCCCCTGAGCTTGCAAAGCTATTTTTAGAACTCTGCGCCCCGGAGCCCAGAGATAAAGAACAACCGTGTCTTTAAAAGTATCCCTCTGGGCCCGCAAATAATTAAACCTCTTAAACTGATAAAAATCTCAGAGTGGGGCGGACCTGCCATGTGTAGACTTCAGCAACACAAATGTCACGGTCCACATAGGTCCCTCCCTCCCAAGGGACTGGCCCTAAGGGCCAAGTGATGCGGAAGTTGCGGTTCCATGCTTGGATGGTTTCATCAGAGCCCCAGTATGTGCGCCCCAAAAGTCTAACTGCTGGAATCGTGTTATTCAGAGGTAGGCCTTTGGAAGGACTACAATTTGGACATTAAACGTCTCCCTTTCCAGCGACCCGTGTGTTAAAGGATGGGTTGGAGGTGGGCTAAGGGGCGGGGCCTAAAGAGGACTTCAGGTCACGAAAGAATACCCTCCATGGAGATTATGAGGCCCCACTCTCTTGTACTCTCAGTGCTTTCTGAAAGGTGAGTAATTTCCACCATGTCATGGGCTCCAAAAGCAACATGCTGCCTTGCCAGGAGTCTAAAAAGAAACACAACCCTAAACGAATCAGGAGCATCCATGATGGAAGGGGACCTTTCTCCCAGGCATTTGTTACAGTAACCGAAAGCTGACTGATGTCACTGGCCGTCACTAGGATCACAAGCGATCGTGTGATGGGATTCATGGCTTCCCAAGAGGAAGGAAGGAGACCCGAGCTCACATGCCTGATCCATCTCTGCATGCCGCACCCTTCACACGTAACACAGGAGCCTCTGCCAGAGCTTGGCAGATGCAAGTCATTGATGTCTCTTGGATACCTCAGCCTTCAGAACCGTCGGGAGTGAGGTTGCTGAGAACTGAATCTCGGGCCTCATACACGCAGGGTGAGACTTAAGACTGACCCAGACATAAAAGGCAAAATCTGACCCAAGAGCTCGTCTCCATCCTTTTCACTACAGAGGTGGAACGGGTGGGGGGTGGGGGATGCTCAAACAGGCAAAATAAAGGAAAAGCATCCAGTGAGGAGAGACATCCAGCCCCTGCAGTTATAAAGAACCTGGCAGACAGTCAGCTGTTAAGCAAGCAATCCTAGTAATGGGGAAAAAATGCTAATATACTCCCCCCTCCACCTCCTGTTGATATCTGGCTAAGTGAGAGCTGCTGTGTTTAAGAATAAAATAAACAGGGCCTGGGAATCCAAGCCCACCACTCCAGCTATTTGGGAGTGTGAGGCAGGAGGATGATAAGCTCCAAGATCTTCCCGAGTCACAGAGGAAGTTCGAGGCCCGCTCTGGGTGAACCACCTAATTCTTTACTGTGACATTGATTCATGTTGGAGCCCCTCGTGAGATTCAAAGTGTGTCCCATGCACACCAACGTGTCTCGCCAGGGAAACTGGCCCCTGGGGACAGGGTGAGAGAGCTGGGCATGGTGGTACATACCTGCCATTCCATTCTCAGGACACGGAAGCAGGAGGGTCACCCATTAGAGGCTAGCCTGGGCTAACACTGGAGGCTAGCCTGGGCTAATAGGAAAGACCCTCTCTTGAGATACTGAAAGACAAGTGAGTAAGAAGGTGCAGGATGAGACTGGGATACACACCCACTGAACGTGAGCCTGGCAGACAGCAGTTAGCTGAGCCGATCCCTGGGTCATGGATATCACAGACAAGTGTATGCATCCCCAGCTGCTGTGTAACAAGCAATCCCAACTGAGTTGGTTTCATTCTGCCTCGAGCTATCATTGTGACACCCTGGCTGTCCGAAGCTCAGAGTGGGTCTTACTTACAGCACACAGGCGCCAGCGGGGTAGTCTCCTTCTAGAGGATCTGAGGAAGTGCTTGCCTTCTTGCCCTGCTCAGCCTTAAAGGCCACCCAACCCCTTGGCTCTGGCCCTTCTACTCTCATATCTCAGACAAATATGGCCCAAAGCTCTCTCTCTGTCTGCCACCAGCCTTAGAATATCCATGCAACCCCCTCTCCCAGAGCCATCATTAGTCACATCTGTGAAGTCTCTCTGCTCTGTGATGCGAATGAAGAGCCGTGGCCTGCCAAGATGGTTCCATTGGTAAGACACTGAACCTGACGGCCTGAGTTTTTGGTTCCTGCCACCAACGTGGTGCATGAAGAGAACTGACTACTGAAAGTAGTCCTCTGAGCTCCACGCGCGTGATGCTGTTGGCGAGTAGGGTCTCCCTACCACAGCAAGCAAATGCTCCCCAGCTTTGACGTCTCATCTGTAAAATGGGTGTGTGACGACACTGGCATCCAGTGGACTGGAAGGTGACACTGTGGCTGGGTGCTCCAGATTAAAACATACCTCCTGGAGGGAGGGAGGGAGGGACGGAGGGAGGGAGGGAAGGAAGGAAGGAAGGAAGGAAGGAAGGAAGGAAGGAAGGAAGGAAGGANAAAATGGGTGTGTGACGACACTGGCATCCAGTGGACTGGAAGGTGACACTGTGGCTGGGTGCTCCAGATTAAAACATACCTCCTGGAGGGAGGGAAGGAAGGAAGGAAGGAAGGAAGGAAGGAAGGAAGGAAGGAAGGAAGGAAGGAAGGAAGGAAGGAAGGAAGAAGCTCTGGGAACTGACAAGACTCAGGGCCCCTCCCTGGATCTTATGAATCATAAGCAGCGGCTGAGGCACAAGGAGACTTCGGTGGAAATGCCTGCAAGTTGTGCAGTGTGTTCCAGACATGCTGCTGTCTCCAGGCATCACCCAGGGGGGCGGGCTTTTCTTCTGTCACTAAACAGACCCTCCCCAGGCTCCTGTAAGAAAGTCAGTGACCTCACGGGCTCACTGATGGACGGATGCGAGTGTTTCTTTGGTCTGTCGATGGCTTCTCTGTGAGACAACTAGGAAGTCATGTGGTGGTAGCCTGCAGGGAATCACGTGACAGTAGCCCCCAGGGAGTCACCTGACGGCAGCCCAGAGGAAATCATGTGACAGCAGCCCGGAAGAAGAAGGTGGCACCCTGGAGGTGCGGGAAAGAGCTGGCAAGAGTTTACCTGTTCCTCCAATCACCTCCACAATCTACCCAAACCAGTCCACTGTCTTTGAGATCCAAGTTGTCCACATGCCAAGCCCAATTTTGAGGCTCAGGAGAGAGGGAGATATTTAACTTGCACCCCAGATCTGACGGAGGGGTGTCACTGCTCATATAGAATTTTCTGAAAGAAAAAAAAAAAGATTCATCCCACACCCCACCCCCCAGCCCTGATCTGTGATTCATGGGATCTTTGGGGACAGCGCCGTTGCTGGGTCTCAGAGCCATCTGACTGATAATTGCACTCAGAAGCTTGGATTGACAAATCGCCCACACCTCCTAATTATGGGCTGTTTACCTGACCTATTTGATGATTATTAATCCACTCGCAAAAATATTTTCGTTCCTGAAGCAATCGCAGACAAAAAGGATGCCCGCTCTCCCTCTGGGGACTGCCAAACAATGTAGGGAGTTAAGCAATAACAAGCCCTTGTCAGAGTGATTTATTGAGCATGAAAGCAAAGAGGGAAAAGGGCCCCCCCCCCATTTCCCTTCATTAGCCACACCCAGGGGAGGAAGCTGCAGTCCTTTCTGAGCCAGGAGCCCTCTGTGGAGAGGTAGAGTTCAAAGCCAGAGACATCTGAGTTCAGACGAGGTGTCAGCACGTCTTCCGTGTTCTCCACCCTCACATGAAGGAGCACATTAAAAGAGTAGATACCCAGTGCCAGAGACAGGCGCAGGAGGATCGTGAGTTCAAAACTAACCTGAGCTACATAGCAAGACCCCGTCTCATACTTAAGGGCCAAAGGGCTGGTTAGATGGCTCAGCTGGTAAAGGCGCTTGCCACCAAGCCTGAGTTTAATCTATCTGGTGGAAACAGAACTGAGTCCCTCAAGGAGCCCTCGGACCTCCGTACTGAAAACATAGCACGCTCACACAAGGAAATAAACAAGGAAATAAACGCAATCCATTAATTAAAACTCTGTAAGCTCGGGTTTGGTACATACGGCGAGTCCATGAGATCCAGCTCAGCCTCCTTAGCATTTTACAGGTGGGCACAGCAGGGAAGCAAGGATTCCATACGACCAACATGAGTCACAGCTGCTGAATAGTGGCAGAGCTGCCTCCGCAGCGCCCCCTCCGTACTTCCCTCCCCCACCCCTCCACCATCTAACACAGCCCAGCAAAGTTCTCTCCCCACTGCACCAGGGCATACTCTCCATAATGCACTGCCAGGGCAGACTCCCTCATTCTGTACAAACTGGCACTTCTGGATTGGGCTTGTCATATTCTGTACGCCAGACTTTTGACTGCAGTGGCAGAAATACAGTCTTATGAGGCCTTCAGAGCCTGACCGAGCTAGTTTACCGAGCAAGCATGAAGACCCAGGGCATAAGTGAAGACTCTGGTGCTGTGGTGTGCACCTGTAATGCCAACTCTGAGGAGGCAGAGACAGGCAAGATACCTCAGGCTCTCTGGCCAGCCACATGGGACCAACGGTTGAGACCCAGGCAAGTGAGAGACCCTGACTCAAAACAAAACAAAGTCTCTCTCGGGACAGCTCCTGCCAATCTACCAGTAAGTTCACAGACCAGTGTAAGAACCACTCCCAAAAAGATGCTTAGAAAACGGTCCCCAGCCAGGCGTGGTGGCACACGCCTTTAATCCCAGCACTCAGGAGGCAGAGGCAGGTGAATTTCTGAGTTCAAGGCCAGCCTGGTCTACAAAGTGAGTTCCAGGACAGCCGGGGCTGCACAGAGAAACCCTGTCTCGAAAAACCAAAAAAAAGAAAGAAAAAAGAAAAAAAAAGTCCTCAAAATAATGATGACGGTTATTGTCACTGTGTTAGCATGGCTGTTCTCATTATGCTAATTTTTGTCCATCCTTGCCTTCCTGAGAGAGATGAGATATTCCCAGCCACCCCCGCGGAGGAACCAGGCTTGGAGATAATAAGCCTTGTTTCTGCAGTAAATCAGGACCCTTCAACATATTTAATAATATTGTAGCGCATCCCGAGTTTCGAGGTTCCTAACGAGAATCGAAACTACAGCCATATCCTTCAAGACGCTTTTCTGAAAACACGCTCTGTCTCTCCTGTCACAAAGCGAGGATCTAACGACAGCCAGCCGAGAAAGGTCACTATTACTTCCCAAGAGAGGCTGTGGGTGAGAATGCTTGCACACTGGGCCCTGACACCGCCGCAGCCAGCCAGCATCCTCGGGAGTGACAAAAAACGTCTAGGGCCTGAGTAGGAACAACACAGTCCAGTTTGGAAAACACACCAGGCTATGCAGGCCAGGCTGGCCTCAACCTCATAATCCTCCTGCCTCAGCCTGCCGAGTTCTGGGTTCACAGGCATGAGCCACCACCCTCAACCCAACACTCAGTACTGAAGTCAGGAATTTTGTCAAAGACAAATGGCATTTCAAGGAGAAAAAATTATAGTTGAAGGTAAACGGGGGCCCTTTGTCTAAGAGAACACACACACACACATAAACACATGTGCATATACACATGCATGTATATATACATAAATGCATGTATATGTGCACACACATACCCACACGTGCATATACACATAAACACATGTATACACATATCAATGCATGCACATATATGCATGTATATATACATAAACACTTATACACATGAATACATATACATGCATGCACACATAAACACGCATGCATAGACATGTGTATATAAACACACTTATAAATATGCATATGTTCATGAACATGCTTATACATACATATATATTCAACTCATATACGCATATATACATATACACACATGCATGCACACATAAATACACATGCATAGACATATGTACACACATAAACACACAAACACACTTACAAATATGCATGTGTTCATGAACATGTTTATACATACATATATATTCAACTCATATGCATATATATACACACATACATACATACATACATACACACACACACGTGGAGAATTTGGACTTAGTATGATCTGCTCATGCTTGGACATCTTGGGCTGTGGCTGCCAAGAAGGGTCCAAACTCTAAGCCCCATACTCACTAGTACCCATACTCACGGCCAAGCCGCTCCCTGCCGTGATTCTGAAACCAAGGACAATGGAACCATGTGGCTCACAGCTTGAATACTGGGGTGAGTTAAACAAGCAGAGCTGTGTGGTGACTGCCTAGGAGCTCTGTACAATCTGGACCCCGGAATTAGACACACTAGCATGCTGGTATTTTAGATACTGGCTAAGGGTAGCTCCGGGACCAGCAGCATCTGGGGCTGTGTTAGAGTCACAGGCTGACCTGAGACCTACTAAGATGGAATCCCTGTGGAAACATGATCCCAAGTGGTTTGAGAGTACAGTAAGTATAGGAAGGTCTAAAGTCTGTGTGTGTGTGTGTGTGTGTGTGTGTGTGTAATATGTGTGCATGTGTGCATATGTGTGAGTGTGTATGTGTGTGTGCATGCATGTGTATGTATAGTGTATGTGTGTGTATATGTGCATATGTGTGTGCATGTAAGTATATATACGTATATGTGTATGTATGTACATGTGGCATATGTGTGTGCATGTATGTGCATGTGTATAGGTGTATGTGTGTATGCATGTGTATGTGTGTATGCATTCATGTGCATATTGTATGTGTGTGCATGTGTGTGCACATGTATATGTATTTAGGTAAATGTGTAAATGTATCCATGTACATGTGTGCACACATTAGTGTGGAAGGCAGAGCAGGATATTGGGTATCTTCCTCAATCATTCTTTATCTTAATTTTTGGGGTAGCATCTCTCTCTGAACCTGACTGTTCAGCAAGCCCCAAGATCTGCCTATCTCAACCTCCGATTTCAGGGTGAGACACTCCTGGCCAGGACTGGCTTACACACAGGAGCTGAGGATTTAAATTTGGGTCCTGATGGTGCTGAGCATCTTCCCAGCCTAAGTGATGTTTTAAACTTAGGTCTATTTGAAGGTGAGGTCTTTGTGGGTGTGGGTAAGAAGACAGCAGGTGATGGTCACACTCAGAACCTTAGGGAACATTTTCCTCTGGCTGCCTTGATGGTCGTAAGTTACATGGTCCATGCTTCTAGCCCCAGGCACAGAGCAGAATCGTCCAGAAGGCCTTTCCACACCTGATGCTCTCAAAGAGCCAAAAGCCAAAGGTTCCCCTGCTCCTCCTTCCTATGAGCAAAGGACAAAGCTGTTCTCACAGAAGCCGCTCTCACTAGAACTGTGACATCAGAAGCCCAGTGGGTGTTCAGAGGGAGCCTAGACAAGCTGGATGAGGGGACAGACATGCAGCTGGAGAGGAAGGACAACTTAGAATGTTCTATACCATTGCTGGACAACTGTGGTTCACAATTCATTGTGTATTTTGAAATAACTACCAGAGAGGATTTTGAATGTGCCCAGCCCAAAGAAATGACCGGTGTCTGAGACAATGGATGTGTCTGTCACACTGCTCTAAGCTTTACATACTGCATACATGTTTCTTATCATATCCCACATACATGGGACAGTTATCCTGTATCAAGATTTTTTTTAATGAAGTAAAAATTTAAGAATAAGCAAATTTTAAACTCCTGGTCCTTAGACTCAAATCTTAGACCCGCTCTGAAGAAGAGCCTGGGCAAGCCAAGTTCAAAGGGATTCCCTGGTGACTTCCAACTGCAACTCTGGCTTGGTCTAGACCAGCTGCTAGAACCTTCTATGGCTCAGTTGTCCTCCCTCTGAATTACAATACATTTTAAAACCATTTCTTAGAGACCGGGGAGGTGACTCCATTGGTAAAGTACTTGCTATACAAGCAGGAGGATCGGAGTTCAATCCCCGGCAGGTGCCTAAAAAGTGCAGCAGTACACAGCTTTGATGCCCATGCTTCAGAGGAGACAAGCAGATCCCGGGACTCTGCTGCCTAGCCTAGCCTTGACAGCCAGCTCCAGATTCAGTGAGCAACTCCAGCATCAAAATATAGCCCCGTGAACAATGGAGGAAGACACCCAATGCTAACCTCTAACCACCACCCACCCACCCACCCCCACACACACACGCACATGCACACGCACGCGCATACACACACACACACACCACACGCACACATGCACATGTACACACACACGCACATGCACACACACACACACACACACACACGCGGCACAGAAAGTGGGGGGGCTGGGGAGGAAGGAGAGAGGGAAGGGAAGAGGCAAGGGTTGCTCACTGCCTTGAGAATAGTGTGGCTCTCCTGACACCTGTCACGGGCCTCTCTGGGTCCCCCAACCCCTGTCAGGATCCATTAAGCAGCTAGCACAGATAAAATCCCACACACGCCTGCCTCTTCTGCTCAGCCCCATGTACCTCAGCCTGGGCGGCCCTCACACTTCCTTGTCATAGAAGGGAGATCAGTGGGGGCACAGGGCAGTTGCAGCCCTGGTGAGGGCTGTCAGGGAAGAAGCTGAACAGGGGGCACTGTCACCCACAACTCCAGGGTGTGGTGAAGCAGGTGGGCCCCGGGATTCTTGGGAAAATGGGCACATTTTAGAAAACCATGAGAACTCTGTACACCACCAAGAGTCTCTTCTGTACCTGAGAACCACAGGTTGTCATCTAGATGAAGATTGTAAAAATAAAACAAAAAAACAAAAACACTGACCCGTTAGGCTGGTCCCCAAACTGGGTTCCACTGAGCAATCCTATCCCACAGTCAAGAAAACTTTCCCATTTAATTAACAGATCTGACGCAGAAAGGCTCCCACTGTGTGGTGAGGTGGGACCTCGCCTTGGAAGGCATCAAGGCCACTCTGCACAGGCTGCTGCTGTTGTGCATAGCAAGCAGATGGTGAAGGGCCTGGTCTGTGATGGACGCAATTTGAAGGTCCGAGGATGGCTGTAGAGAGCTCTGAACGTCCCCTGCGCCAACACAGCCTCCATTCCAGTAGGAGAAGATAGAGGATTGATCTCAAGGAATCACAGGTAACCTGTTGGGCAAACCGGCCTGTAATTCCAGCGGTGGGAAGGAAGGGGTGAAAGGGCCATGGGGTCGAGGCCAGCCTGGACTATATGGTAAGACCCTGTTTGAAAAGAAGAAGGGAGGGAGAGGGGGAGGAGAGGAAGAGAGAGAGGAGAGGAGGGGGAGAACGAGGAGAGAGGAAATCTACCACCTGAACTGTGTTCTTTGTTCCTGCTTCCAAGCAAACAACGTCTCCATCCAAACCTCCCCACACTTCCCTCCACCAGCCATGGCGTCTTTGAACTTCTGTAGTATGTGCCTTCTCCGCCAGCCCAGAGGGGATCAGTAGTGTCCCGCCCGCTGAGTGTCCCACCTGTGTGACTCAGGGGCCCTTCTTAATCTCTGGGGATGGGGAGCTAACATCACAGGGCTGACATCTTGCTCCCTCCGCGCCCCACTCTGCAAGCCCAGGGAGACAGAAAGTGCATCCATTTCTCCCTCCCAGACCCCTGACGCAGGAAGCTGAAAGAGGACACGTCTGTAAGCCACTTCAGGAGGAGGCTAATGACTCTGTTTACACATCCAGCCTTGACCTTGGACCCACTGAAGCAGCACTTTAGAGACCAGAAATCCACAGCAGAGCAAGTCATCCATCAGCAGAGATAAAGCGGGGGTGGGGTGGGGACGTTCATCCATCGCTGACGCTGACGACACGAGCGGAAGTCCCAGGTCCAACCTTTCCTGTGTGGCCATCGAGACGTTACCTAGCATCCCTAAACCTCAGTTTCCCCATCTCTATGATGGAAGCCACACAGGGAAGTCTTACAAGCGACCGACATGAAAATTAGGGCTGGAGAGAAGGCTCAGTGGTTAAGAGCACTGACTGCTCTTCCAGAGGTCCTGAGTTCAAATCCCAGAAACTACATGGTGGCTCACAACCAACAACAGTACAGCTACAGTGTACTGATATACGTAAAATAAATAAATAAATCTTTAAAGAAATTAAAAAAAAAAAATTAAAGGCTACTTTCTTTGGACATTTAGCCCAGGGCTTTGTACACGGGTGGGGTCCACTCTATGCTAAACCTCAAGAGCAAGGCTTTCCACCACGATGACTTAAAAACCAGAACATGTAGCTCTGGCCTTCAAGGCTTGCCAAGCTCTCTGGACTCCAGCCCCATCAACACCTTATGCCTCTCTTTCTTCTTAGGTCCCGGCTAGACATCATTTCCCAGCATGCTTTGCAGCCAGAGTGTAGCCATGAAATATGGGTAGAAGTGAGACCCAGCATTTCAAAGCCTCCTCCGTGTCCCCTCCCCGTCCCTCCAGGGACCCTGTGCATGTGTTGTGATGAGGCCGGAGCCTGAGTCCTGCTTTCCAGAATGAATGGCTTCTTGGAGCATCCCGGGCTCAGTCAAGAGTACCCATGATGTTGCGGGGCTTAGGAACAAACGTCCGTGTTTAGCTGCTGAGACCCTGAGGTCTTCCTTCTGAAATGATCAACAAAAGCTGCATTCACCCACCCCACCCCCAGGGCCTCTTACTCACAACTTACTCTTACTCTTTCTCTGAAAATCTCTGGCCCATGATATTGCCTTCATCCCACCATGCACACCTGGACCCCAGGGGTCTCCATCCACCGCAGCCTTCAGTTCAGCCTTGGATTACTCTCAACTGAGGGCTGGGAGGATGTTAGGAGAGCTGAGGTCCTACACACTAAATGCCCATTAGTCCGAATGCCCCTTTGCCACACCCCAACGTGCCTCCAAGGTTGCCAAATGTCCACAGGGGCCTGGGGGAGAAGGGTAAAAACAGGACTCCCTCAGCTGTACAATTGTCACCCTCCAACAGACACCCCCTCATCATCCACGGCTCTGCATCCCTCGACCTGAGTGCTTCCCCACCAACCCCACCCCCGAACTCAGCACTTGCTGGAACCGCCTGACCACTCTATTTGCTTGTTGGCTTGCTCCCCAGATGAAAAGAAGTCCCCCAAGAACGGGGGCCTCATTCACCCTGCTTTATCGCTCCTGCACAGCCGGTGCCGGCTCCCAGAACGGGCTCCCTAAGTATTTGCAGAATGAACGAGAGGGGAATTGGATGCTAAATATGGGGAAAGGATGGATGCCATCGCTTGCCTCCAATTACAGGAGCGATTGGGGAAAGAGACAGTGATTCAGGCACCGTGGGAAGAGGGCAAAGCATCCCGCCCACTGTGGGCCTCTGTGATAGCCAATCATGGCCGCCCCATCAATGGCAGCTCTGCACCTGGGACGTGGAGTCCAGGAGGAGCCTTCACTGAGGCCACGGTCCCCCAAGATCAGGTATGGCAAAGCAGCTTGAGCTTGCCTGGGGTTTCTTTGGATTTGGGGGCGAGGCGGGGGGAATTGTTCTGTTTTCTTGGTTCTCTGCAGCACAGACCGTACATAGCTAACCAGTCGCCTCTGCACTATGAACTGTCACGGAAGGGTGCTGAACTAGAACTAACCCCTCACCTCACAATTTTAAAGATGATAAATGGGTACTCGGAGCTAGGAGATGACTCAGCGGTTATAGAGCTTGTGTAAGCCTGAGGTCTTGAGCAGGGGTCCCGGAAATCCACATAAATGCTGGGTGGGTGGCAGCCCACCTATAACTAGACTCAGAAGGTAGAGATGGTGCATTCCCAGAGCGAGCTGGCTAGTAAGACTAACTATTTCTGTGAGCTCTAAGTTTGACTAAGGCCTTCACTCAACATATACTGTAGAAGACCAATCAATTCCCTATATGAACCTCAGCCCCCCCCCACAGGAATATGCAAATGCTCACACATGAATGTGCATGTATACATGCATGCACACAAACACATACACACACACATACACATAGGTACACACGCGTGCAACACATACACACACACACACACACACACGTACATGTGCACACGCTCACCAAATTCTAATTCTCCTGTCTCCATCATGTTCCCATATTTAGCATCTGATTCCCCTCTCAATCATCCAGAGAATAGTTAGGAGTCTGTGCCAGGAGCCAGGCACCAGCTGTGCAAACCACGCAATCACCACTGCACACCACACACAAATGCAAACAGGAAACCAGGTGACAAGTGTCCATAACCCAGTCACCTTGCCCCTCTCAGCTACAGCTACACTGACTGCTTGCCCATCCCAGACAGCCACGGGGACTGTTAGCAATTTTGTTTCTCTTGCTTTGGCAGGGGGTGGGAGTGGGGGTAAGGGGTGGATCAGGTTAAAGAAAGGTGTGGGGCTAAGGAGCTTGTCAAATAAAGCTGGAGGTCAGGAGTGCAAGCAGGAACAGCAGTCAGAGAATGGTCTTTCTGGGATGTTTTCCCGAGAAGATCAGAGCTGAAGATTCTCCAGCTTCCAAGCAGGGCGTGAGTCTCGAGTCAAAGCCGCCCCGACAGGAGGCAGCCCCAGTGCACAGAACACTGGCATCCAAGCGCATTCAAGACCATTTCTGCCCTCCTGCCTTGCTCTGTTCCTCATATCAGCACCCCTCCCATCAAGAGCCTGATCATAGCTTACATCATCAGATCTGTGACACCATCCCCTACCACCTTCAGCCCTTCTGCCAACCCTCTTGGAAGGGAAGCGATTTTGAGGGACAGCTTTGGCACCACCAAATAAGAATAACAATTTTGACAGTGGTGACCCATCTTAAGGACTGTTTCGGATTCACTGGATTGAAGGCAACATAGTAGCAGACGAAGGGATGGGGGCAGGAGAGCTCAGTGGATAAAGCGTTTGCTGAACCAGCATAGGAACCCATGTGAAATCCAGGCACAGGGATGCACACCTGGGACCCTCCTGCTGAGGAGGTCGAGTCAGCTCAGGGGCCACCAGATTAGCTATATGGCAAAGCTCCTGGCTCAAGGAGAGACTGTGTCAAAAAGTGTGGGGGGCTGAACCACGCTAATAAGACAGGAGGAATAAATAGCCCTCTAGTGAGCCAATGAACTTGTCTCTCCAGAAGCCCTGTCACTGAATGAAAAGGTAACTTTCCCTCTTTCCCTTTTTCTACAGGGTCTGGCCAGAACAGCGAAATACTAGGAAGCCAGTAAAGAGATGAAGACAGGTTGGTATGTATGTGTCGGTGTGGAATAGCACCAAGCCACACAGCCTTCAAACGCCAAGCTCCCGGAATAGTATGTATGGTGGCTGAGAAATGGCTCGATGGGTGGGGCACCTGCCCCACGATCCCCGTTACATCCATCAACAGTCCTCGGGATTCGCAGAAGATCCAGACGGTAGCACAGGTGTCTGTGATCTGTGCGCTCCTACCAGGAGACAGAGGCAGAAACGGGGAAGAGCCCAGGGGCAAGATGACATAGCAGTAAGCTACCGAGGGACATCGCCTCAAACAAGATGGAAGACCAGGACTGACATCTGAGGTGTACCTCTGACCTCCGCTCTCATGCTATGGCTGTGGCACGTATCCCTCCTAATCTTGGGTACCTGTGTAACTCCTCCAGCAACTGTGTCTTCTTGAACCAGTGGTGGGTGTCCAGGGCTCATCACAGAACCTAGCAAGAGCAAAGGTTGCCACGGCAGACTACAACCCAGAGGCCCGGCACCGAGGGTAGGAAGTACTTTAGTTAATTCTTACACACAGGATAACTCTCACCTTCAACACCACGCTACCTGCACTCTACAGAGACAAGAGCAGCTGAGATAGCGAATGGGCCAGCTGATGGTCTGACAGCAAGAGATCCCAGCTCAGAGCCATCGGGAGGGACCTGCACCCAAGCACTGCACAGCACCAAGAAGCGGCCAGAAGCAGGGGCATCTAGCCTGATGCGCTCCTGTTTGCAGGGGCTGGATCACGGAGCAATTGTGTTTTCTCTGAACTCTCTGCGAAACCTCGAACCAAGTTCAACCCCTCCTGGATGAGAGGGCTTCAGCAAGCGCCTGAGAACTTCACAGCCTTTCTGAGACCTGCTCTCCTCCCCCCTGGAAAAGAGAGTTTGCTGAGGAGGTGTCCCCAAAGACTTCCTGTCTCCTCTTTGCCTCTGAATTTCAAAACCATTCTAGCAAAACTTCATTAGGCTCGGGAGTGTGATGGGGATAATGATCTCATTCCTCTCGCTCTCTCGCTCGCTCGCTCACGCTCTCTCGCTCGCTCACGCTCTCTCTTGATCACCCTTCCCCACATTCCCAGACTGAACCGGCGTGGGAAATTAGATGCCTCTAATTAATGACTCAATAAATAGAGGAAAGGGGCAGTAGGGAGGGACATTTACGGGAACTGAAACACACATGAGTGCACAGCTACCTGCCTAGGACAAGCTTGACACTCCTAAAAGAGAAAGCCCCCAGCTGGGTGTGAAGACACGGGCCTGTGGTCCCAGCACTTACTCCTGGAAGATCAGGAGTTCAAGGCCATCTTGGGCTAGAGAGGGGGGGGGGGGATTTTCTCATGGAGTACAATCTTTTTTTTTTTTTTTCCGAGACAGGGTTTCTCTGTGTAGTCCTGTCTGTCCTGGAACTTACTTTGTAGACCAGGCTGGCCTCAAACTCAGAGAAATCTGCCTGCCTCTGCCTCCCGAGTGCTGGGAATGAAGGCGTGCGCCACCACGCCCGGCTTCATGGAGTACAATCTTAATTTGGCCCCTTAATAGCCCCTTGCACACCCATCTCTGTGTGGCAACCTTGGGAGCTAGGCAAATGGTGAAGATCTCTGACCTGCAAGGGCCGGGGCCTCGGTCACCCCACCCTCACTCTCGGCGTGTTCCTTGGGGTGTACACTGATCAGGGATTACAAACAGGTCGTTAAGGCCACACAGCTGAAGTCCAATCTCCATGTCTCCATTTGGCTTTGGGAAGACTTTCTGCCCTTCCCAGCCTTGGTTCCCTCCCATGGGACATGGCAACAAGCTTGTAATTAGTGGCTATGAACAAGGATAGAGCCAGGCAGTGATGGTGCACGCCTTTAATCCCAGCACTTGAGAGGCAGAGGCAGGTGGATTTCTGAGTTCAAGGCCAGCCTGGTCTACAGAGTGAGTTCCAGGACAGCCAGGGCTATACAGAGAAACCTTGCCTCAAACACACACACACACACACACACACACACACACACACACACACACACACAAAAGCAACAACACAAAATGAACAAGGATAGAGGCTGTGAGCCCTGGTCAAGGGTAAGATGTGGCTTTCTCTCCCTCTCTCTCAATATACCCATCTATAAACCACAGAACATTAACATATTGATGGCATTGAACCCACAGAGATGGGAAGAAACTGCCCAGTATGGTCTGTCCAGGAATGTTTCTGGAGGCCGTCTTCAAGATGATGACGTACTGAACTGCAGGCTGCCACCTGAGCCATGACTGATAGACATCCTGGGTTGTTTTAATTGGGGTAGCTGTCACTTCTAGGCCAGCTCTTGGTCCACTGAATCCATTCTCTAACTGAGAAATGAACGACACCACTGGCTGTACCATGAGACAACTCTGTCTTTAGAGACATGTTTGTCAGAGGCAGGTGTGGTGGCAGAAGTCTGTTGTCCCAGCACTAGGGAGGCAGAGGCAGGAGGATGCTAAGTTCAAGGCCATCCTGGGATACATAGTAATATCCAAAGTGTGGGGTGGGAATGGTTCAGAATATTATCATTGAAATGCAATCACAGAGACTAATGAGATGACTCAGTGAGCAAAGGTTCTTGGGTTCAATGCCCAGAATCCATGGAAAACCAACCCCACAGACAGGTCCTCTGACCTCCACATATGCACTGTAGCATACACACACACACACACACA
>NC_034612.1:7321103-7339752 GCF_900095145.1 Mus pahari | reverse complement strand
GAGAGAGAGAGAGAGAGAGAGAGAGAGAGAGAGAGAGAGAGAGAAAGAGACACATAGACATACACAGACACACATACAGACACATACACACAGACACAAAGACATACACACAGGTACACACTCACAAAGACACATAGACACACACACATACCAAATAAACTAGTAAATAGATAAATAGATAAAATACAATTAGAGTTTTCTCAAGCACTTTCAAGTGCCTTCTTAAAGCACTTGAGAGACTTCCCCTTACGATGTCAATGCAGGCAAGACTGGTGATTTTTGTTGTTTTAAATTACTTTTCTTGATCTTCCAAAATTCTCATAAACACTACTGGTATGATGAGGAGATAGAGAGCCCTAAAGAGTCTCATTCCCTGGCCCTGTGGGGAGGAAGAATCCTACTCGAGATGCTTCGGTTCCAATGACCTGAGTGTCCAGAATTCAACCCCCTGACCCCTTCTGAACTCTGTGCGGAGGTTCGGGGGGCATCAGGGTTACAGGCAGGAGGTGGGGTGTCCTGCCGCAAGAGCACACTGATTGGATTAGGCTTAGCTCTGGTTTTGCTCTAAGTAGATTAGGTTTTTCTTGAACTTGCTCCAGCTGGTCCCGGAAATTTAGCCCAGGCCAGTCCTGTGGTTCGTTTCCCCAGCTCACTGGGATATGTTTAAACATGTAATAAATACATTTAAGCCTAATCAGATAAATCACTAAATCAGATCGTTATCTTTGAAGCCAATTTGAAAAGCCAGGCTCTGGCCCCAGAACCCCCGGGAAGCAGAAACAGGAAGAAACTGGAAGGCTTGGGGCCAAGGCCTAGGCCCCACCACTCACTATCAAAGGAAAGGCGCCCTCCCTCACCCACCCAGGGACTCGGGCTTCAGAAGAACATCAGAACTGGATCCACCAACACTAGGGACCTTTCAGATGGCTAGGAGTACAGGTTCACATCTGGGACATCTGGTCAACCTCCTGATTCAAAGCAAGAGAGTTCATTAGCATTTGAGCTGCACACCTGAACAAGCACATCCTGTCCCTGGGGATTTGTTACAGCATAACCCTGCAGAGTCAAGATAAGGAGCATGAACTTGGGGACCAGGTCTAGGCTCAGATTCTCTGCCAGTCAGTCCTTGGGGAACTGTGATCTAACCTCTTTCAGCCTCTGTCTTCTGCGTCTACAGAACGGGGAAGGAACAGTACCCAGCTTGAGGTGACAATTGGAGAGTTAATGGAAAGAACGTATGGAACGTCCTCAACACAAGGTCTGGCACTGAGTTACAGACCCATAGCAGGCGCTGCCATCTTGATTACTTTCCTGATGCCTTCTTATCTATCTCATTGTTAGGTGGATGAATGTGGCCACAGCTAGATAAGGGTATAGCTGTTGTACCTGCACACACCAGAAATCAAGCTCATTCCCTGAAGAAAAACATACTGCATCCCTTTGTGTTGCCATTCCCTGTCTAGGGCAAATGTCTACCATCCTCATTCCCTTCTGCTGCCTGTAACTACACATCACTTCCTAAGACAGATGTCCTCCAACAGATGTTTAGTGTTCTCTCTCTCTCTCTCTCTCTCTCTCTCTCTCTCTCTCTCTCTCTCTCTCCTGACTTTCTCCACACTGTTTATCAGATTCTCAAATAGTTTCTCCCTTGAATAGTTTAACCACTGTCTCCCTCCTCAAACAGTGTGGTCCACAGCAGAGTACTTGCTCAGCAGCTCTAAATCTCCAGCATGCTATGGAACACTTGGTGCACAGACAGTATGGAACGCCTACAAATTGGATAGATGGGTAGGCAGATAGATGGGAGATGGAGGAGAGGGTAGATGGGTGGATGAGTGGGTGAGAAGATCGGTATGTAGAAAGATGGGTAAGTGAGTGGATGGTTGGATGGGGGGTGGATGGGTGGATGGATGGATGGATGGATGGATGGATGGATGGATGGATGGATAGGTAAATGGATGGATGGGTGGGTGGGTGGATGGATGAATGGATGGATGGATGGATGGATGGATGGATGGATGGATGGATGGATGGATGGATAGATGGGTAGGTGGGTAGATGGATAGATGGGTAAGTGGGTAGGTGGATAGATGAGTGGATGGATGGTGGATAAACAGGTAGATAAGTTGACAGATGGTGAAATAAATGAATAGATGGACAGAAAGACAGATAGACATAGCTAAAAGGGAGAACGATGAAACAGAAGATCATGGGAGGGAGAGAGGAAGAATGAGCAAATGAACACAGCATAGTCTTCTCACCCACATACAGGCTAACTACTAAAAATGGCTGCACCCACTTTGCTTAGCCATTACCTGTATAAAACCACTTTGCCCCCAAGGAAGCCACAACCCAGGAGTCACAAAGCCTTTGAATCTGCAGAACCCACACAACCCTTTCCTGAATCTCAGCTCTAGACAAGTAGTGTCCTGTCCCTGGGGGCTGATGTCAGCCATGGCCATTAGACCATCTTAGATAATCCAGGAAGGGCCAGGCTGCCAGACACTGGAAAAGGGGGAAAGGGAGATTTTATAAAACTAAGGGAAACAAGAAAAACACTGGCGTAGGCAACGAGAGCCCAGGCCCACTTCTAACACATACTGCTTCTTAGGGAAGAGATCAAGCTTTCTAAATAGCCAGAAAATGACAAGTGACAGAGACAAAAAAGCCCACGGGGTGACTTTCAAGAAGCGAAGACTGACAGAGGCATATTGGCATTTAGCAAGGGCTTGTTCAAAACACATGCGTGGTCACACTGTTTCTGAAACCCAGGGCACGATCCTCCCGGGACTCGTTGCCTTTTGCAAAGTTGACATTAGGAACCCCAGAGTCTCCTCCTATTAAACCAGCCATTGAAAAAGAAGATGTAGTTGGGGGGGGGGGGGGGCGCACAGAGTTGAACTTGTAAAAGATTAAAAAGAGCCTGCTGGGGTGACCAGAAGTCTTGGGACTAAAGAAGCTGCACCAAGCCATTGCAGACACAGGGTCCCTTCTGTGCAGGCACCAGGCCACCGCAGACATATCCTCTTTGCAGCCTGGGGTCAGGTCTCACCAACATCACTGTCTGTGTCAGAGTTACGGGTTCGGGTACTAGAGTCTAGACCACCAGGTCCTGATACAGACTAGCTGCTAACTAACTGCCCCTGGCAAGTAGGATCCTTGCCTCTAGTTTCTTGTCCATGAACATAAAGACAGCCATGTGATGTCACCTTGGGAAGTCGGTTGGACCACCCCCATGGGGTACCCGGCACCAAGCAGGGAGCGGACTGAGGCTGGCTGTCTGCTTCTGTCTAACATGTCCTTGAACACAATGCTTCCTGGTTGTCCCTGCCTTGCTCATTGCCTTGTCAGAGACCCGTGGGTCTGGAGAGATAGCTCAGCAGGGACAGGGCTTACACACATGCATGAGGACCAGAGTTTGGAGCCCCAGCACATGTGTAAACACTGTGGGACTGTAGGAGCCCAGCTGTAAGCTCGGCTCTGGGGAGACAGACAGGAGGTACCCAGAGCAAGCCAGCTAGCTGGACAAAGCCAAACCAGCCGGCTCTAGGTTCAGATCGAACCTCTGCTTCTGTATAAGGAGAGTGACTGAAGAAGACGCGCAGCATTAGCTTCTGGGGTCTCCATGGGCATGTCCATACTCGTGCACACACTTGTGTGTGCATGTGCATGTGTTTGTGCACACACTTGCCACACAGTGATGCACATACTTCTGCATGTGTGCATGTACACACACTTGTGCACGCACACACACACAGACACACACACACACACTGTTTGGGCTTCATGAGACTCTCAAAAAAAAAGTAACAAACAAGAACCAAACAGAAAACAAATAATCAAAACCTCCGTGAGGGGCTTAAGAAGCAGCCCCATGGGTAGAGTGTCTAGCAGGTATGAAGCCATGAATTTGAGCCCCAGCACTGCACAAATCAGGTATGGGGGGCGGGGCTCATGCTCTAATTCCAGCAACTGGGAGGTGGACACCAGTGGATCAGAAGTTCCAGGTCATCTTTGTCTACATATTACAGTCAAAGGATCTATGTGTGAGTTGAAGAACTGTCCTTTTGTAGAAGAGGAGCCAAAGGCCCAGAGAGGCTAAGTAACTCCCCAAGAGATGACCCGGCTGGAAACAGAACAATTTTCAAAGCTCAGCTGACCATGTCCACGATCTTCAGTACCTCCCACATTAGACTTAAGCGTGACCCTCTGCCTCAGCTCTGTGGCCAGAGGTCAAGCATGTTATCCACACATTAGAGAGTACCGGTGAGAACCAGACAGGGGCTCGGACCACCGCCATATCAATCCCAGGAGTCTGCACCCTCAACATACGACAATGTGCAGGGCCCGGCCCAGAACAGAACGGGGCAAGCATCTCCCCAAACTCTTCCTGGGACAGCACACCCTGCTTCCTAGTTCTCCAGCTCTGATCACATGTTTCCAAAGAACGCCCAGAATCCAAAGCCCCTACCTGTCCCCAGTGGAACTTGTCAAGTCCTTGTGGAAAACACCAGATTCCCTCTCTGTCTTTCTACCAAAATGTCCTCGGCATCCCACTGTAGAACAGAACTATGCCCAGGAGAGTGGACATTTCCATGGTCACTTCCAGAAGTACAAAATCAGTCTCTGGATCAGCGGTTGACCATGGACCTATAGACCTATAGACCATGAGACCTATAGGTTCTCAACCCCTTTGGAGGTTGAATAACCTTTCACAGGGGTCATATATCAGACATCCTGCATACCAGATATTTACATTGCGATTCATAACAGTAGCAAAACTGCAGTTATGAAGTAGCAGTGAAATAATTTCATGGCTGCGGGTCACCACCACATGCAGAACTGTATTAAAGGGTCACAGAGTTAGGAAGGTTGAGATCCACTGACCTAGGACCTGAGGAGCCTAGCCTGCTCTAACACCACCTGCAAATGGGGTAACCTGGGGTTCCCCTCAGGACTGGTGAACCAGGTCAACCACACTCTGCTCCGGCTTGGAATCAGTCACCATTGAAAATGAAGACACAGAAGTTGTCATCGTCTTCTTTAGAACCCACCCCCACCCCGGACCCCATCTCTTCCCCTTCCCACTAACCTCACCCCCTCTTTCCCTCCCCTAAACCCTTGTCCATGTTTGTCCCATCTCCTCGGGTTGGTCTCACTTTGCCTCATCCCCACAGCCCACCGAGAGCTTCTCCTACACCCAGGAAGTCAGGACTCCACAGCCATAGGGTACCATTGTCTTTATATCCATCTTCAATGACCTCTGCTCTACAATTCCCCATGCTTGCTCCTGCCCTCAACCCCCCAAATGTTCCTGTTTCATCTGCCTAGTCACCTCTGCAGTTGACACTTTCTCTGTACCTTACTGAGTCACAATCGTCCCCAAAGATAAGAAGCATCCCCTACGTCCCTTGGTACAATGAACAATCCACAAACACAAAAGCAACTGAATCCACGTGTGTTCACAAACACTCGTGTCAGAATCAGTCAAGGTAGAGAGAAGAGAGCTCTGAAAATCTTTTCTGTAAAGGGCAGGATAGAATACATTTGTTATAACCACTGAGTCTTGCCATTACGGCAGAAAGCAGAGGTAAACAATATGTCAATAAGTAGGTGTGGCTATGTTCTAATAAAACTTTTATTTAAGATGCAAATGGTGGGCCAAACTTGATATAGTTTCCCTGGCCCTGAATTAAGACTGTACATGTGACATGAAGCAGACAGCCTCATTGTTAGCAAAGTATCCTCTATTTTCCTGTAGACATAGATGAAAGAGGAGAGAGAGAGAGAGAGAGAGAGAGAGAGAGAGACAGAGACAGAGACAGAGACAGAGAGACAGAGAGATAGAGAGACAGAGAGACAGAGAGAGAGACACCCCCCCCCTCTGGCCCTTAAAGCAGCCACGGGCAGTACAAAATTTAACCCAAGAGTGAGCAGCAGATTCATCTAAAGAGACAAGGTGACTCCAGCCACCAACGGAAGATTCCAGAAGACAGAGCACTGTTGGGGCATTACCATTTCTATTATTCCTATTACTGATGCTGTCACTTTTGTTGATGTGTTCTGGCCTAACCGATGTCTAGAGAAAGAAAGAAAACAGAAGCAAAAATTAGCTGCAGGGCGGGGGGGGGGGGCGGGAGGGGAGTTGAACCCATCGGAAATTTAATTAAATAAATAGATTTCTTGACTAGGAGAGAAAGGAGATGTGACATGTTCCCAAATCTGACTTCCTGCAAGCCCCTGCTTCCTGGAGAAGTGGCAGAATGGAGAAATGAAAACCAGCCCCCACCTCAGAACAAGTGGCTCTCCGACGTCCCTATCATACACTCCTGTCGCACTTGATCACATCCACCCACACGGGCAGGGGTTCCTTTCTCTCTCTTACCCTCCACCAATAAACACATCAACGGAGAAAGCCTGGTTTCTTTCTAAACTGCCTCCTGAGAGCTCACTTCTCAGCTCATGCTCTCCCCGAACAGCCTTGCATAACCTCTTCACTTCAAGAGATTTCATGCCTCGCCTGCTCCACACCAACAAATGTGCCATCTGGCCAGTCTCTCACTAGAAGGAGGAAGGGACAGCCCGGGCCTGTTCCTCTCTGCTCCTTTATAGGTTCCTCATCCAGAAATTGGGGGCAAGAATACCAGGCTTGAGTTTGAAAGATCCCTCAGCAGGTGACGGTGCTTACAGCCAAGCCTGGAGACCTGAGTTTGATCCTTGGACTCCTCATGGTAGGAGAGAATCATCTCTTCGAGTTGTCCACTGACCAAAAGTGAGTGTATGCGTGCTTGCTCTCTAGCTCTTCCCCGCTCTTTCATATACACACATTCTCTCTCTCCTCTCTCTCTCTCTCTCTCTCTCACACACACACACACACACACACACACACACACACACACACACACACACACATCAAATCGACATAATACTCTCTTTTAACTGTCCTTAGGTCTGGAGCGATGGCTCAGCGGTTAAGAGCACTGACTACTCTCCCAGAGGTCCTGAGTTCAATTCCCAGCAAACCACAAGGTGGCCCACAACCCTCTGTAATGGGATCCGTTGCCCTTTTCTGGTATGTCTGAAGACAGCTACGGTGTACTCACATACATAAAATAAATAAATCTTAAAATGCCCTTAATCCACAAATAAGGTAGCTAGGGAAAGTAAACTGGAGTTGGAGGAATATTCTGGAAGGACTGGGGATGGATTAAAACTGTATAGATGAGAACACTACACAGCACGTGTAGTTGCTGCCTTGGTAGCTACAAGGTACAGCTCGGCTGTATCTGATCTCTCATTTCATTCCCAAAACAACCCCAAGGGTGGTACTGAGAGACCAAACCAAGAACAATATACCTTGCAGGTTAATGCTCTGTTTGCACTTAGGACCGTTAACAAGTTCCTTTTTGTCCTGTGGTAAGTCATTCTGAGTTAATGGATCGGATGTAAACTACAAAAACATGTTTTTCAGCCTACACTAAACTTGGAACAAGATGTATAATATCCTTACCCCGTTCCTTCCCTTTCATTTTATCTTTGTAACAATGTATCAAGCCGACTTTCCTGCCCCTATGAATGCTTTATCCCGCCTACAAAAAGGACTTCAAGAAGCCAGCAGAGACGTCTCTCCCAAATCCCCACTTAACCTGGCTGACCAGTCCCAGATGCACCCCCAAAATACAGCTTGCTTTAAATAGACAACTGTGGATCTGATCTCTTTTTCCTCTTGATTCTCCGGTTTAACAGTATCTCCAGGCCAGGCAGTGCCCACCCAGAGAGGCCAAGAGGCCACAGAGCAATCACCCTGCAGAGTCCCAGGAACACAGCAGGTACACTTAATGTGTCCATGAATGGCATGCTAAGGCCAGGTCATCTTGGTCACCCGCACCTCAACAGTCAGGGAACCCACCTCTGTTTTTTTTTGTTTGTTTGTTTTGTTGTTTATTTGTTTGTTTTTGGTTTTTTGAGACAGGGTTTCTCTGTGTAGCCCTGGCTGTCCTGGAACTCAATCTGTAGACCAGGTTGGCCTCAAACTCAGAAATCTGCCTGCCTCTGCCTCCCAAGTGCTAGGATTAAAGGCGTGTGCCACCACACCCGGCTCCACCTCAGTTTTTAAGGACACAGCAACAAAGACAAGGAAGGGTTTCTTTTCCCCCTATCAAGTTTGTATCATAACTGCTCAGCACCAGGAGAGCCAACTGGTGTTAATGTGGATTGTTTTTTTTAACTTTTTGTTTCTTTTATTTATGTTTCTGTGTTCACATGTGTGCATGTGTAGAGGGCAGAGGGACAACCTGCAGGGACGGTCTCTTGGTCTTCTGCGTGGGCCTCAAGGTCTAGCTTGTCGGCAGACACGCACCTCTCTCTGATGAGCCATCTCACCAGCCTCTGGCTGGCTTTTGTGTGCAGAGATGATGCCCACATCTCTGGGACAACGCAGCCCACTGACAAGACTCCCAATAGACTCTTAAGAGGATGGGCCAGCATCCAGCTGCCATGGCATAGCAAGCCGGGGGGCAGGGCTGGCCCAGTAGAACATCCTTTCACACTCCAACGTCTTGTTCCACTACCCTACCCCCTACCTCTTCTCCTTCCTCTCCACCAACGTGCCCGTTCCCACCTCCTCCTAGGACGTCCGACCATCTGCCAAGCACTTCTTGGACGTGGCTGGCACACTGTCCTTGGAACGGTCATGGCTTGCACTCAGGATGTGCGTCCTCCCCCCCACCCACCCCTCTGACTTCAGCCTATGCTCTTGAAGTCCCAGAGGTTTCAGACAAATCTGACTAGATCCTGTTGGGCGACCTTGGCCAAGCTTTCTGCCTTCAAGATGAAGGCGACTACGGCAGCCACAGACCGAGCTCCTCCAGCCGACACTGACTTCACGACTGTCCCAGGTGCAGCCTCGGACATCTGTCGCTCTGAGCTTAACTCTTCTCATACAACAGATAGTGCAAGATCTGCCTGATGTGGTGCGGCTCCTGGGACGCAAACCTACTCCTCACTGACCATCAGGGCAAGACAAACATCCGTGAAGAGAGTCACACAAGAGTAGTATATTTCATATCATTTCCACATTCATTGGCCCTGGAGACATTCAGAAAAGACCTGGGTACCCCAAGCCTTTCTTCAGAAGGATATCACACACACACACACACACACACACACACACACACACACACCATCTCAGCTGTTTCTGGGCCCTACAAGCCGCTGTAAATTCCTTAGCTAAAAAAAAAAAAGAAAAAGAAAAGAAAGAGGAGAGAGAGAGAGAGAATGAAGGAAAGGAAGGAAGGAAGGAAGGAAGGAAGGAAGGAAGGAAGGAAGGAAAGAAAGAAAAAAAAGTCTGGACATAGAACTATCTCATCTAGACATACCTTAAGGACACACTACATAAGCCCTAGACCTAGGATTACTTCCCCTTCTTCCAATAAGTCTTTGGCACAAAGGTCAAAGGGCAATGGAAGGAGCTGAGACCCTGCCTAGGAACTTAAACCACTCTCTAAGACAACTTGGACACTTGAACCTCACTTTCTCCCAGCAGGGATCTCACTAACTTCCACCATGAAACATCTATGGACTTTTTAAAGATTTATTTTCATCTAATGTTTGCCTTAATATTGCATTGCACTGTGGGGGAACGGGTGCAGTACCTGCCGAGGCCAGAAGAGGGTGTCGGATTTCACACACACCCCCTGCAAGTGGGTTCAGAAGGTTGTGAGCCACCATGTGGCTACTAGGAATTGAACCCTGCTTCCCAATTAAAGAAGACAGTGCTCTTAACCACTGAGCCATCTCTCAAGACTGCCGGCTTTTACAACCCAAAATGGTCCAAGAAGGTATTTAAAAAGTATTTCTGAGCTGTGACGCTGTGCAGGAAAAAGAATGCTGAGCGGATTCCTCGTAACTTGGCATCTGGTGCATGAATGAAAAGAAGCTGGGAAGCAGGAAGCAGGAAGGAAACCGGAATAGGGCGCTACTCTCCCCCGAGACCCTGAAAATTCACAGGACCTGGGAGGATTCCTGTTCTGCTCCTCTAACCCCTGGGCTTCCCCAGTCTTCAGCGAAATCGATGGTGGTACCAGAAATGACCAGCTTGTTACTGCTCGGTATACTAATGATAACTGCGTTGATGCTCGCCACCTTACCACGCTGGGCTGAGCCACGTGGGGAGGAGCTAGAACCCATGGAAATTCATTTCTGAGGATCAAAGCAGCGAAAGAAAGTGCGAAGAGATGACCCCGCCTCTACGAGAGTGATCAGCAAATTCAAAACTCGAGTCTGAGACCCTGCGCCAAGGCTTAGCATGGTTATTCCCAGCAGAGGCGTCGGGAGGTTGTCAACAGATCCATCCTGTCTCCAGGAGTGTCCCAAGACACCAAACCCAGGGTGGCCAATGGCCTGGACAGGTTCCCATCACCCTGGCCCCATCTCTAGCCTCCTTCCTGAGCTACCAGGGGCTGTTTACCTTCAAATCTGATAGTTGGTGTGTGTCTGTAGGTTGATTATCTGTGTCTATGTATATAAGTATGTATGTATGTATGTATGTATGTATGTGTGTGTGTGCTCGTGTATACGCACACATGCACATTTCTGAGTGTTGGTGCATGTCTGTGCATGACTAAGTATCTGTGCATCTATGTGTGACTGTGTGTGCATACATGTGTGTATGCCTGTGCACATGTACACGCGCATGCGTAGCGTGCATGGGAGGGGTACATCAAAATTCCCAGCTTTCCTCTGCTTCCTGTTAATTGGACTACAGCCCCCTGGGGAAAGCCAGACTCTAGCCCTCACGAGCCTTCACACCAACTCAAATGAGAGCTTCCTATGCCTTCAACAGAGCCTCGGCTCCCACGGACTCTCCTGGCTTTCATCTGGCTTCAGGGTACTTCAGCTGCCATCTCCCTGGTCGCCTGCATCATCCCACAGCTCTTTGGAGAAGTCGGTCTGTGGTCCCAACCACAGCGACCTTCCCCTAATAAGTGCTGCCGATGCTGCGATGTGTCTCTTTGCTTGAGCATTCGTTCATTTCCTGATACTGAGGATGGAAGCCAGGACTCCCAAGCCTGCTGGGCCTGCAGTTCATCCCTGGGCACTTGGAGGTGCTATTGATTGACAGGACTGAGGTAGAGAGGCACAGGCCCTGCTAACACCACATTGGTGGAAGCCATAAATGTGCACAACCTAGCACCCTTGGTTACCCAGGCCCTCTGAGGTCCTCGGCAATTTAGAGACACTGACTGTGAAAGCTCCACGGCTACCCAGAAACTCCAGGAACACGTCCCATCCCGCATCGCCCAGCCGGTGACCCTGATCCCGAGTTCCGCGGTGCCCCACCTGTCCCCGGAACAATTTGTATTAAGGAAGGACCCTCTTACGAGTTGACAGTCCCCAGCCCGTGAGTCCTCTAGGCTGGAAACACATTCCCTCTGGGAACATAAATTCCGTCTCTGTGACAGACCGTGGGCGACTTCGCAGCTATGTTACAGGAAGGTCGGCTATGGCTCCAGCAGTTTTCTTCTGCTCTAATTCGCTACCGGGGCTCAAGGGTGCTCCCTCGGTCCGCAGGGAAATGGCTTCCGAAAGCTCCAGGGTTTCTGCTCTCCACCAAGTTCACAGGATGGTTCAGCCCTGAATGAAACCGTCTTCTGGAAACCCACGACGGGCAGGTGGTGCAGACACAGCTCTGGGCTGCCGCGGCACAGGGAAGGAATTCCTTCCTTCAGGTCTGTGATTTGCAGCTCAAAGGCCCAAGAGCCTACAAGGGATTATACTCGCTGCCAAGATGGAGCCCCCTCTGTGTGCCCTAGAAGTGGCTGAGTCAGCAGGAGAGGCCAGGACTAGACATCCCAGGCAGTGGTTCCCTTTTTTAAAAAAGGACAGGAAGAACCAGAAAGACCCGAGGGTGGGGTCTGAGGCTAGCTCTAGTTGTAGACACGCCCTCGCATAAACAGTCAGTAAAGCCATTAGGAAGAGAAGGTACAAGCCCCGCCCCCACCCCCACCCCCACCCCCAGACACACAACAGAGCCACAGGTTGGCCAGGGCAGGTGAAAGAAGGTGCCAGGCCCCTGCCTCTGTCAAACTGGGCCTGTGGCGCCTGCGCATACATCTGGGCCGGCTCATATGTCTGTGCCCTTTTTGTTTATTTTGGTTTTTGTTTTCATCTACATGCCAGGCCCTAAGTTAAGGGCCAAGATGCAGATCAGCACTAAAGTCAGGGCTTTTCCCTTCTCTCCCTAATAGCTCTACTGACCTACCGGTTCTGGGCTCTGGGACGAAGTCTCCACAGCAGGAGTTAACTCCAGATCCCACCCTCGGGTCTTTTCAGCTCTATCCAATGCCCCATAAAACAAAACAAAAGGAGCCACTGCCCAGTTTCCTCTCGGCCTGATTCAACTCTGCCATTATCAGCCAGGACTTGGGAGAGAGCACTTCCTTTTCAGAGCTTAATTGGCCTTGAGAGTAGAGCAGGGACACCATCACCTGGGCCTGGGTGACAGGATGTTGAGAGGTGGTGCATGACAGCAAGGTCCCTTCTGATCAGACCACAGTGGACAGAAGCTGTGAACCTGCTCAGACATCTGCATACCAGGGCCAGCCGACAAGAGACCAAATTGCTGACCGGGCTCCTGGGTGTTAGCACATCAAGAAGCTCAGCCTGTGAATTACATCCACAATCATTTCCTGCTGTGTCTTGATCCAACCTTCCCCCAATCCCAGGACTCAGTTTTCCCCCATACCCACACCCCCCCCCCCGATCTCCGAAGATTTAACTCCAGTTCCAGTTTGCACAAACTGATGCATCTCTTCCAGGGAATCCGCAGTCAGGCCAAAGGAAGATTATTAGACAGGGCCTCTTGGTGGCCACGCGTGGTACTGCACCATCACAAGCGAACCTCGGTGCCTTTGACCCTGCTAGAGTCAAATATACAAACGAAGCAAACATACAAGCCTGCCCCTCAGGTCTGTGGCTCACGGCGCTGATGTAGGCACAGCAACACCTAATAAACTATCAGCTACTTCACAGGGCGGCCTGGAATCCAGTTACAAAGCAAAGCAAGACCCATCCCCACCCTCACCCCCATCTCTTCTCCACAAAGTAACTGACAAAGCAGGAGGAAAAAAAAACGCTCAAAAGAAAGAAAGAAAGAAAGAAAGAAAGAAAGAAAGAAAGAAAGAAAGAAAGAAAGAAAGAAAGAAAGAAAGAAAGAAAGGTAGGTTGCCGGGCAGTGGCAGCGCACACCTTTAATCCCAGCACTTGGGAGGCAGAAGCAGGTGGATTTCTGAGTTCGAGCCCACTCTGGTCTACAAAGTGAGTTACAGGACAGCCAGAGCTACACATAGAAACCCTGTCTCAAAAACAAACAAACAAACAAAAAAAGAATGAAAGAAAGAAAGAAAAGAGAAAAGAAAAAAAAGAAAAGAAAGGTTTCAGGGGATGCTGCTACACTGAGCCCTGATCCCAAGGGCAGGGCTGGAGTGGGCCAACCCAGCCCAACAGCTTCTCTCTGGGGACGGGAGAAAAGGGTAGTTCCAGGCTTCCTGTAGGGATGTGAGGTGGCCCTGTATTCCAAAATCCCTTTGGGGTGCAACCTACATTTGCCAAAGGGGAACAAGGAGCTCCCCAGTGGGAATGGTATTCAGAAAGTTCTGTCCTCGTGACATCGGCACCTCAACACGCTAGAGAAATCTGTTTTGAGGGTCACAGACCACTACTTCGTGGGAGCACCTGCTTGGGGTGTGTGCTGGTTGGTTTTATGTCAACTTTAATATAAGCTAGATTCGTCTGAAAAGAAGGAACGTCAGTTGAGAAAATGCCTCCCTAAGATTGGCTGGAGGCGAGAGCCTGTAGAGCATTTTCTTAATTAGTGATCAGTGGCGAGTGGCCACGCCCATTGTGGGTGGGACAAGCCCATTGTGGGTGGTGCCATCCCTGGGCTGGTGGTCCTGGGTTCCAAAAGAAAGCCGGCTGAGCAAGCCAATGGGAGCAAGCCAGTAAGCAGCACCCCTCCATGGCCTCTGCATCAGCTCCTGCCTCCGGTTCCTGTCCTGCTTGAGTTCCTGCTCTGACATCCTACACTGATGAACTGCGATATGGACATGGAAGCCTAATTAACCCTTTCCTCTCCAAGTTGCTTTAGGTCCTGGTGTTTCATCCCAGCAATAGTAACCCTAAGTAAGACAGGATGAGATTTACTCGGGTCCTCTATTTGCTATTAGCTGTGTTACCCCAGGCAAGTTATAAAGCTCTCTGGGCATGTTCCTTATTTCTGCCTCCCTCGAACATTTATCTTTAAATTCCCTGTGAATGCCAGCTCTGCACGACACACCGCACCACGTGCCTAACAGTCTACGCACCGCAGCCCACAGTGTTCTCATCAACACCTCCCTAGGCTCTCCCCCTAAGGGAAGTCCTTCTCCATATCACACCCAAACCCCGCCCGCTTTAGAGTCGTGTGTGTGTTTTATTTAACACTTTTTTTTCTCACAGTCTCCATCTTATTTTAAGGTTAACAAATGTTTCCTCTAAAACAGCAGATAGTAAATGTTTCAGGCTTCTCGGGGTGCGCAGTCTCGGCCACGCCATACACTTCTGGTGTTGATGATAAAAACACAGTAGTTAGACCTGTGGGTGCATGCCTGTGGGTGCCCAGCACCCGGAGTGCTGAGGCAGGAGGATGAGGAGTCAGAGGCTAGCCTGGGGTCCTGTCTCAAAACAAAAAACTAGCCTTAGACAACATACAAACAAATATATGGCAACGTGCTAGTAAAAGTTGATTTTAAAAAGCAAATAGTAGGCTAGGGGGCCAGCGGAGAGGATGCCCTCACTTGCTTGTCCTTTGTCCCATCACCAACACTCATGCTGAAAAGGCTTTTCCTCTCTTCTCTCCCAGGAAAAACAAGCAAATACCTCCCTCTACCCTCCGGACCGGAGGCTCCACGGTGGAATCAAATGAATTCACAGGTTTCTTAGATCATCCAATACTTTTGTTCCCACGCTAAATAGTTTCTAGTAAAAGGAATGCACATCCTGGGACAAGCACTGTCACACTGAGTGACCCGCATGCCACCTCCCTGTTCCTTGGTTCTTATATAAAAAGAGAATTTAAAGGGGGGGGGGGGGGTCTGGCAACATCCCTTTCAAAGCCAGCTTGGAAGAGCACAGAGCTTGCACACTTGCAACAATGTTACTGGGTTTTTTTGTTTGTTTTACTTCTACGGGATTCCTGTCTGAAGTGAAAGATTTATATAGCAAACAGATACAAAATAGCAGCTCTGAGGGGGCTGGAGCAGGTGTGATCCAGGAGGGCTGCCTGGGGGTGGTGGCTTCTAAGCTACCACATCCTGGAGTGTCCACGTGTGGAGTTGCCAGCGTGGGGGAGGGGAGGAAGTTGGCTTCAGGGGACACAGACCAGGGAAGGGTAGGAATAGGGGGCTTACTCCAGGAGTGAGCCATTGAAAGCTGTGCTGTGGGGGAGGGGTGGGCGTACCACACGAAGTACAGACCACGCTCACAAACCAAACGGAAGCGGATTCTCTCTCTTCAAACCTCTGTTGAAGCCACATGGCCTCTTGGGTGTTGCCCAGGACAATCAAGAGGAGCAGGAAGGACTAGCCAGGTCTTCCTTCAGACTTTTAAAATATTAATGATATGCAAATTAGACCTCGTATCCCGTCGGGATTGTTTTAATCTTTTCTTCCCAAACAGCCTGGGCATTTCTCTGTCCATAACAGTACCTGGCTGTAAAATGGTCACCTAGAAAACAATGGGAAGAAGTCCAAGGCTGCCTGGGACAGGACTTCGGTTGGGGGCACCGGAGCCTGCTACACTACACCAAGACAAAAAATAGTGCATTCCAAAGGAATGCTACCTTCCAGAGTTCCCTGCCACGCAGATTTGCTACGATGTATTGCCTAAGTTATTTATCTTTGCAGAGCTGGGGACAGAACCCAGGGTCCTGGCCTTGTGCCTTGAACGCTCTGACGCCGAGCTACGCCCCCAGCTCCGAGCTACGCCCCCAGCTCATCCTCACATTCTCTAGTCAGGCCCCACCCTCTCTCAGTCCACAGCCAGGCTGACCAAGGGAAAGCTCGCCTGCCCACCCACAGACAGGTTTTCTCTCTGTGTCCTGGAAGCTGGGTCTGGCCTCCCACTTGCCGGGGTGGTCTTGTCCACAGGCATTGTTAGTGGGAACAGGGCGTGGTGGCTGTTTCCTCTTGTCTAACTAAAGCTATTCCACCCCTGAACCCACAAAGGGCTGGGTCTCCCTCTGGGCAAATGAGAACACAGGGATCCGCCAAAGTTAAGGGAAAGTCGTTCCTATTGCTCTGTAATCTAAGAACCTCGACTCAGAAGTTAGACAGACCTGGGTCCAAACCTTGCTTTTGACACTCAGCTGCTGTGTGACTCCAAGCAAAGAATGAGCCTCTCTGCCTCATTTCTTTACAAGGAAATGAAACCTCCACTGAACTCTGTGTGGTTGAGGGGAGGACTCTGGGAGTCAATGCTGTGGTTGATGGTCCAGCCTGGGAACTGACCCATTTCAAACAAAAACACTACCTGGTAAAGAGGCAGAAACTGCCTGAGACAGACGCAGGGCTCTCTAAGAAGGAGACTTTGAGCTGAGATCAAAATGGTAAGGAACCAGCCAGGGACAAGGGAACATAGTCCAAGCAGAATGGCGCATGCAAAGGTCCTGGGGCAGCCCCAGCTCAAGGAGAAAGCCAGTTTGTAATGGGCTACTGAAGACATTAGGTAACGGGGTCAGGAGCCTGGAACGCCAGCCCTTTCTAAGACATCAGCCACTGTTTGGTGGTAACTCATGATTCTCAAAGACCTTCCTCTGTCAACCACGGTGGCACAAGGTCACCGTCAATTGTGAACTCTCTCTTATACCATTATCTTCTAGGTGCCAGGGACATAAATTCTGGTACCAGCCACAGACAGCTGGCAGGCACCTTGTTCCCACTGACCCGACAGGAGGTGGAGGCAGCCAAGTGTGGGGAAGCCCTGGGCTGGGCGGGTCACCAGTGTGATTGTGACCCCCAGATACAAAGAGAGCCTGGGAGGAAACATTCTGTCCCCAGGCGAACCCAAGCTACATGGGTGAGACTTGTGTTCTCATTCGTACGGGGGAGGAGGTGGGGGACAAGGAGGTAAACGTGAAAAAAAAAATTCCAGAAAGATAACCAGAGCCTGGGGTGCGCTGAGAATCTGTTTGTCACTGGGAGGTGCGGGGGAGGGGTAAGCCGGTCGACCTTAACCAGTGCTTTTACACCCCAATCCTGCAGCAGAGCCGGTGGTGGCCACCGCAACCCACTGAGACCTCAGGTAAACCAAGTTGGCAAATCCCAGCCCAGTCAGAGAGCCTGTAGCAAAATAAGGCGGGTGGCATGTGACAGAGGATATTTGAGGACGTCTTCTGCTTTCACATGCATGCGTACATACATATGCATATGTACACACACATGCGCGAGCATGCTCAAACTCTCTTTTGATGCAAGGAAAGTTCTAGAAGTGTACAGGGTCAAAAGGGTAAGTCACTAGCCACTGTGGCAATGGGTCAGTGGAAATGAAGAAAGAGTCAACAGTTGAAACAGCTCTTGATAGAGGAGCCAAGGGGGCCGTATTACCAGACAATTTAGGAACATGGTTCCCAGGGCCAGAGGTTCCCTATCATTGTGACCCTAGCTCCAGCACCGATGAAGCAGAGACAGTCCCGTGGGTGGTGACAGGGTGAGCGACAGACGGGAGGGACCCTGAGAGTAGGCCCTGGGAAGGGGGCCATGGCGTCCTGCCGGTACATGCTTGGAAGGGGAGCTGCTCTTCCTTCCTCCATCCTTCTCCAAGTCAGAAGCAAGGCTCACAATGGAGCAATCAAGACCACTCTTCGGGCTTTGTTCTAGTCAAAGGAGATGGGGGGTGCTTCTGGGGGCTCCATTCAAAGCCCAACTGGTTTGAAGCCACAGAGCATCTGAGGCTGCTCTATTTCAGGGCCTCTCTGCTTCCTGTTCCCCCGCTGTAAGCTCTCCCCTCCCCCACCCCCTGATACTCCGGAGGGGCCGGGGGAACCAAGTATGCCAGCAAAGAAAGGACTGGACGGGAGAGGGGCAGAACCTTGCTCTAACCATCTCTCTTCACGGTCCCCCAGCTCTCCGTGAAGGATGTGCAGTGTCCCACCCTGCTCTGAGCGGCTGTCGCTGCCACGGCTGTCTGAGGTCATGTGACTGACAAGCCTTCAGAGTGAACGCTTTGCAGTGGCCTCCGTCTCATGGGCACCAACCACTTAGGACCACTGCCCCGTGCGCCCAACCAGTCTTTAGCGGCCCTAGGGTTTTCTCCCTCCTCCCCTCCCACCACAGACACCTGCTTGTCCCTACAACTGCCTGAAGAGGAGCTCGCTTTCCGTCTCTGCACAAGCCCCCGGTCCCTGAGAATGGCTGCCAACCCTGGGGGCCCAGCAGATACGGAGTAAGATCTTAGGTCAGTGCTTCTGAACCTGTTAAGTCCTTGTTACAAAAAAATTAAATTAAATTAAAAAACCTAAAGGAGCAATGGTGGCGCACGCCTTTAATCCCAGCACTCGGGAGGCAGAGGCAGGCAGATTTCTGAGTTCAAGGCCAGCCTGGTCTACAAAGTGAGG
>NC_034612.1:7308122-7321092 GCF_900095145.1 Mus pahari | reverse complement strand
GAGGCCAGCCTGGTCTACAAAGTGAGGTCCAGGAGAGCCAGGGCTACACAGAGAAACCCTGTCTTGAAAAAAAAAAAAAACAAAACGAAACAAAAAAAAAAAAAAAAAAAAAAAAAAAAAAAAAAAAAAAAAAAAACGAACAAAAACAAACAAACAAGAATCCTAAAGGAACTAGAAGTTAGAAAGAAAAAAAGCAGCTAAGTAGCTGATGGCACACCTTGTTCATGTGACAGTCACCACTATCCCTCATCCCAAAGGTCCTGCCACCCTGTGGCCTGCTCCACTCTTCCTTCTATCCCTGCCCCCATCCTGCACCGTGTGCTGCTGCTGCTGCTGCTGCTGCTGCTGTTGCGGAGTCTGCCACAGCTCTGTCCTCACCCACACAGAACAAAACCATTCTCCCTTCTGGACTGCTCAGTGCACATCTCTACAGGGCAGGGCAAACAGCCCTAGGTGTGAGGCAGCAGCCAGCGCTATCCGGGGAGTTATGGAATACTGGGGTTTCCAGCCACCCCAGATCCGTGGGGTTAAGCTGGCCTGCTTTGGAGAGGCTTCTGTGTTGAATGAGTGAGTGATTGATCTTCAGTTTCAGACTTGGGCTGATCCAGCCGGCAGGAGACAGAGCAGAGGGTTCAGATTGTACCCTGTGGGGCTTCACAGTCACTGGGAGGGAGGAGTCTGGTGGGGAAGGCAGCAACTTACTAGTTTGAGACTAGACTTTTTAGCTACACGGGAAGGCAGGGGGAAAAAAATTAGACCATCCAGACCCGAGGCGTTTAGAAGCTTCAGGGAAGTAGTAAAAATTTTTGAGGACACAAGAGTGTTAAAAACAGGAAGGAGCTGTGGTGGCTGGCTCGGTGCTGCCCCCTAGTGGAGATGTACGGCCGGCACAGCATGTGGCTCTCCCAGGCACTTTCTCCAATGTGGATCAATTAATTCAACCTGGTCAGGGCAGCAGCTGTCTGACTACCACAGGAAAGTCGGCTACAAAGGTTAGGGGAAGTAGGAGAGGTGGGGAGGGCTCTACAGTACAGTTCTTGGAGTCCCTGATGTGTGAGACGTTCCTAGTGGGTCAAAGGTCATGATCCACAAAGGGTCTCTGGGGTGGGGTTGGGGGTGGAGGAGCTTCGGGTCTGAGGATGTGAATGAGGAGGGACAGGGAGTTCTAGACAGAGGGGCAAGCCTGAGACAGGACGCCCACACTCCATCTGGGATGACGCAGAATTAGTGGCTCAAGATTTTAGGGGCAGAGTGCTCTACAGAATTAAGAGATCTGGAGTTCAAATCCCGGCTCTCATGTAACAAACCAGTCATCTGGCACATGTATGCCTAGAACCCTGGCCCTGAGGGGGACAGAGACAAAAGGACGGCTGGGGCCTGCTGGCTCCAGCCTAGCGAGTCCCAGGTTCCAAAAGTCTCTGCCTCAAGGGAACAGGTGGAGAGTGAGGGAGACACTCACCCCGCCCCTTCCTCTGAGCGCTGGGCACCACACAGGTGTACGCATCCACATACACACAGATGTGCGTGTGCCATGCATGCACCTACACAAACGTACAACTAATTATAAGTATGTATGTTAGGGCTTGAAAGAAAATGGAGACCCAAGATCAAGCGGGGCTAACTCCTTATGTGTGTGTCTTCAGTCCCTGGAGAGAGACATGCTTCAAGTGCCTGCCGAGTTGTCATGGGCCAGGCAAGGGGAAGTGGATATTCAAATCACTTATTAAACTCTTAATAAGTACTGTGTAGTAGATATTAACACACACACACACACACACACACACATACACACTGGGAGAAGATAACAGAGGGTTCCCAGTGATAGGCAAAAAAAAAAAAAAAAACTACAATGTTGTGACATAGCTACCTGCGGGTACCACAGAAGGGAGGGCTGGTGGCAAGGAAACCGGAGGGATGGTCATCATTCCCCAAGTGGAGTGGCACCAACCTTGACCCCGTGTGCCACGACAGTCTCACAAAATAGCAGGAGCCATAGCCACTGGTGTTCTGAATCCAAGTCCTGGCTCACAAGAAGTGGGAAATAGCACGCTGTTGCCATGGGAACTTCAGAAGGACCTGAGATGGCGAAGATCTAGCAGCATGACCGACATCGCTAGTGGGGTTTTTTTGTTTTTTTGTTTTTTCCTTTTAAGATTAGATTTGTTGTTTAGTTGGCTTGAGACAGAGTCTCACTAGGTAGCCCTGGTTATTCCAAACTTTCTGGGTAGACCAGGCTGGCCTCAAACTCAAGAGATCCACCTGCTTCGCCCTCTCAAGTGCTGGGACTAAAGGTGTAAAATGTGTATTTTGGATTGTGTATGTGCACATGCATGCATGCCCCACCCCCTTCTTTCTCAGAGTTTATGATACATATGTGTATCTGTATAGGAATCTGTAGAGGCCAGAAGAAAACATCAGATTCCCCCGGAACTGGAGTTACGGGCAGTTGTGAGCCACCAAGTGGGTACTGGGAAGCAAACCCGGACCCTGTGCAAGAGCAGTCAGTACACTGGACCCTCAGCGATCACTGCAACCCGTAGACTGTTATCTTTTCAGGCCACAAATCACAACCCCTAAGTGTCCTGTGTGAGTATCAGGTCATGGCCAGCATTTGGTACAGAGGACAGAATGCAATGAGGCTGTGACTCAGTGGTAGAACACTTGCCTGGCACGGCCTGGGTGTGGTCACCAGCATCACACATATACAAACGGTGACACTATAGAATTCAATAGGAAGGAATCTGAAATGCCCACCTCCCCGCCATGCCCACCAGGCTGGGTCCTGTGTCGGGAAACATGATACTGCTGCGTACCAGAACATAGTCCACACATGAGTATGTGTGCATCCATGAGGGGGAGGGGTGATGGTGGAGTGTAAATCAGATCTGTTCCTGCACAGCTGGGTAAAAACTGTGCACAAGAAGACACCTGGTTGCCAGGCAGTGATGGCGCACGCCTTTGATCCCAGCACTTAGGAAGCAGGCGGATTTCTGAGTTCGAGGCCAGCCTGGTCTACAGAGTGAGTTCCAGGACAGCCAGGGCTACACAGAGAAACCCTGTCTTAGAAAAGAATAAAAAGAAGAGGAGGAGGGGGAGGGGAGGGGGAGGAGGAGGAGGAAGCTAAGAAAGCAGCAATCCAGAGGGAACTCTCCAGAAGGCAATGTCCATCCGCACGAACATCTCCTCCTGTGACATCCTAGAGATGCGCTCTCTTAAGACGGCATTTCTCTAAGGACTGGAGGAAAACAGGAGACAGGGGAAGCGTCGAGAGCAGGAGCCAGGGTTAAAACACAGCCACAAGGACAAACAGATTGCTAGGCAGGAAGCTAGTCCTGGGGTCACACTGGGATTTGGTGCAGTTTGGAGGGCGGCACACATACATGTTCAGGTCTGCATGTCCGTGTGGACACCAGAGTGGACCTCGGCCAACCCCTTCCGTGCTAGCCACCTGTTTGTTTGTGAGGTTTTCGGTGTGGGGTTTGTTTTGTTTTGTTTTGTGTTTGAGACTGCATCTCTCACTAACTGGAACTGGCCGGGTGGGCAGGGCTCCCTGACCAGCAGGCCTTGGGTATCAGCCGGTCACGCCTCTCTGGCCCTGAGATGGACCAACCTAAGCCACCGCAACTGTCTTGTTCTTAACGTGGGTTCTTAAAATGGAGCGGAAGTCGTCAGGCCTGCGCGCTGGAAACCTGTTCTGTCTGGTTCAATGCTGGATCCTCCGCCCTCCTGCCACATTAACAGTCACTCTGTCAATTGTAATTGCAGGTTGCATATGGACTAACCAGAGTTAAGAATTAACAACCATCAGATTGGGCCGGTCCTGTGGTCGACGGCGCCACCTTGTGGTGAGAATTGAAATGACAGGGCTGATAATTTGTAACAATTCGTGGAGAGCCCAGACAAGCTTCAACAACCTACAGTTAATGATCCGCTCACACCATGGGTTTCCTTCCGTTTCCTTCTGAGACAGGGTCTCCGGTATCCCACTTTGGCTTCAAACGCTCTGTGTAGCCAAGGATGGTCTTGCGTTCCAGATCCTCTTGCTTCAACCTCTCAAGTACCGGCCGGGGTTATAGGCATGACACCACCACACCCCATTTATGAGGTACTGGGGATCAAACCCGGAGTCTTGTGTGTGCTAGGCAAGCAAGCATTGCTACCATTTCACTGAGCCACAGCTCTAACCCTGCGTCACAGTTTTGAGCAAGCGATTGGACGGAGCCAGGAAAAAAAAATGATGACATGTTTAGATCGTAAAATAATAAAGCAAAGGTCACAGAATTTAACTTAGGACCCCTTGTACGGAGAGAGAAAGAGACAGAGAAAAAGGAGAGAGAGAGAGAGGAAAGGGGAGAGAGCGCGCAGTATGTACTCATTGGTTTGAAAGGATTGTGCCGAGAGAGAGTATACTAAAATAACAACTTCTGGTCCCTGGGGCAGTTTCAACCTGATTTCTATTACAAAGAATGTATAGTGTCTGTGCATAGAAATAACCAGAACATATTCAGCACACAAAGCCACTTCTGAGCGACTGAGCGGGGAAGATGCTGGCTTCCCTGGTACAGCCAAGATTCCCACACCAGGACCCATGTGGAGCCATCCTCTGCAGGGCGGGGTCCAAGCCCCGCCCACTTCCACCTCTCACAGACATCTCCGCCCCTAAAGCTGGCTTTGGCATCCAGAACCCATTCTCTTCCGCGCTGGCCTGCACAGGAAGCTGGAAGGACAGTGGCCGACCAGCTGGGGGGCAGGGGGGGGGCCGACAATCCCGAATGCCTGGACTGCTCACCTGATGTGTGCACATTCCTGAGGCAGGAGAGTGAGGCGTTGAGCCGGGCGCACTCTTCCCGGTTGGCTCCATACTTCTCCACGGTCTCGCACACCTGCTCGTCGGTCATCTCCAGGAGGTCCTCCAAGCTCAGCTGGTCAGGGGAGATCTCCTAGAGGAGGGGACAAAGACAGTAGTCAGCTGGACATGAACCCAAGCGCCCTGCCCGAGGGAATGGAGTGGTGGCTCTCCGCCGCCCTCTTGTGGCACTCAGGAGAACTGCAGAGGGAAGCAGCAGGGAGCCTCCACACTGCCCTCTGCTGGTAACCAGTGAACGATGCTCCACTATGCAAAAACTTGGCTGAATCTGGGGTTGAGTCTTCTCCCATTTGCCAAATCATTTAACTTCTCTGGGCATTGTTCTTCTCACTTATCAAATGGAAGTGCAGAGCATAAGTGATCGCTCAGTACACGATCAACAGTCCACACTCACAGTCCAGGTTCGAAACCCGGGAGAGACAGACCCTGTTTCATACTTCTGGGAGTAGATGTCGCTGCTGAATTTGGCCAGGGGGAACTCAGAACAAGCCAGCTAGACATAAACCCGAGTCTCATTGGATGGCCTCTGATCTTGGCTTCCCTTCTGATGCACTTATGGAGTCTGGGGATCATATATGGCTTTTAAGAGCCTAAGAAGAAGAGCCATGAGCTGGAGAGATGGCTCAGTGGTTAAGAGCCCCAACTGCTCTTCTGAAGGTCCTGAGTTCAAATCCCACATGGTGGCTCACAACCATCTGTAATGAGATCTGATGGCCTCTTCTGGTGTGTCTGAAGACAGCTACAGTGTACTTACATATAATAATTAATAAATCTAAAGAAGAAGGAGGAGGAGGAGGAGGAGGAGGAAGACCACCCATGCGTAGCTTGAGGCTGGAAATGAATCTTGAAAATTGCTGACCACCATGAGCTGAGGAATAGTATAGAACAAGGAAAAGGACCTCTGTAAACAAAGGAGCTAGGGACAGAAGCAGGATTCCAAACAGTCCCCTCCTTAAGCAAGGTCTTAAATGAGTCTGCAACACTGACTGCCAACGAGTTCCTCAAGCTTTGATTTTTTTACTCGCCTTCAAGTGTCTCTACATATACATATAAGAGCCTTCATTCATATTATCTATGGTAGTCAAGGACCTTATGCACTCATAGTATATTATTATTTAATACGGCTTGTAAATCTATGAGTAGTGATTCACAGGCAATATAGTGGACTCCTTCTGCCCTCTTGTGGCCATGACTGTGTACTACAATAATGTGGGGAGCAGGTGTGCCAAGCCCCGTGGTCCCTGTTTGTCAAGAGCCTGAGCCTGAACTCTATGTGGGGAGCGGGTAAGCCCCGTGCTCCCTAGCTGCAAGAACCTGAGCCTGCTGAGCTTGTGCGGAACTCTGACCAGATCCAGGAGCCGGGGAAGGGATCAGGTCAGAGGACTGAAAACAGGATGCACCCCGGGCAGGGGGGGAAATGCTGTTTGTGAAGGAGCTCAGAGGACTGAGAACAACAGGATGCGCCCCGGAGGGAGGGAGGAGAATGCTGTGGGGAAAGGCTGTAAACAGTTCAGTTGGGAGCAAGCAGTTGAAGGGTCCGGTTGGGTTTGGTTGGAGCTGTGAGAGTGAGAAAAAAGCTGTTCGGGGAGATAAAGAAGAAATCTGTTTGGAACCTGCCTTGGCATTTGTGTCGTTCTTCCCCGTCTCTGCTGGTCAGAGTTCGGGGGTCCGCAACACAATAACATACAGATTTCACGGAAATCAGAGTCTATAAATTTCATAAATTCCATTTTTCACACACACACACACACACACACACACACACACACACACACAAGCTACAGGGCAAATCCAACACCCCCAAAGTAACTGTGAAGTCAGGACAAGGACAGGAGGTAGCAACTGGTCACCTAGAGACAAGTAGGAACACAGTGTAGGTACACCTCCTTCAGCTGGACTCCGTACGCCCGGGCAGGGGGTGCAGGATGAACGTTTAGAACAAGGCTGTTCCAGTTTGATCCCAAATGCTCTCACAAAATACCCTGACCAATAGCAGCTTGGGAGGGAGGGTTTAGGAGTCTTCCACTTCCAGGTCACTGTCCTCCACTGAGGGTGCTGCCTCATTTCTGGTGTGGGACAGCCCAGGCTCAGGCCCAGGCCTGTCTGCCTAGGGATGGCACCGCCCACAGTGGGCTGGGCTCGCCTGCATCATTTAGCAATCAAGACACCACTCTCAGATGTGGCCACAGCCTATCCTGATAAAGACTAATTTATCCTGATTCAATTCTGACTTTTCTCAGGTGACTTTAGACTGTGGAGTTGACAGTTGGCGACCAGTAGGACAGATGTACAGTCTAAAGCCTTCTTCGTGCTGCTGGACTTGACTGTACATTTTAATGCTATGATTTCAAAGTGTGTGTGTGTGTGTGTGTGTGTGTGTGTGTGTGTGTGTGTGTGGTCATACCATGAGTGTGGGGGGGGGGTGTCAGCTTACCCTGAAGTGTGTGTGTATGTGTGTATTTGTAGTTAGCTTACCCTGAAGTATGTGTCTCTGTGTGTGTGGTCAGCTTACCCTGAAGTGTGTTATGTTTTTGTGTGTGGTCATACCCTGAGTAGTGTGTGGTGTGTGTGTGTGTGTGTGTGTGTGGTCAGCTTACCCTGAAGTGTGTGTTTGTGTGTGTGTGTGTGTGTGTATGTGTGGTTAGTTTACCCTGAAGTGTGTGTGTATATGTGTGTGGTCATATTACTCTGAAGTGTGTGTGTGTGGTCATACCCTGAGTGTGTGTGTGTGTGTGTGTGTGTGGTCAGCTTACCCTGAAGTGTGTGTGTGGTCATACCCTGAGTGTGTGTGTGTGTGTGTGTGTGTGTGTGTGTGGTCAGCTTACCCTGAAGTGTGTGTGTGGTCATACCCTGAGTGTGTGTGTGTATGTGTGTGTGTGTGTGTGTGTGTGTGGTGTCAGTTACCCTAAAAGGGGAGTTGAGGGTGTGTGTGTGTGTTGTCAGATTACCCTAAAGTGTGTGTATGTGTGTGTGTGTGTGTGTGGTCAAATTACCCTAAAGTGTGGGGGGGGGTCAGATTAGTCTGAAGTGTGTGTGTGTGTGTGTGTGTGTGTGTGTGGTCAGATCATCCTAATGCTTAGGTTCACACATTTATGGCTAAAAGGTGAAGAAAGCCAATACAACCTGGGCCAAAGAAAGGAAATTTGTGCATGTTTTGGTAAAATAATCCCAGCTGGGACAATGTATCCAATACTCAACACAGACTTCCTTATAGTGCTATGAGATCATGTGAAAGTAAAGGTATGTGTGCACATGTATGTGCATCAGTACATGTATGCAGGGTGCGTATATGTGTATGCGTGGGGGGTTATGTAAGATTGTACATGTATGTATACATGTGGATGGGGGAGGGGCTGTCCAGAGGTATATATAGATGTGTGTGGATAAGAATACATGTGTATTGTGAATGTGTGTGATATGTGTACTTTGTGAGTGTATGTGTACATGTGTGTATGTGTGCATATTTGTGCTTTATTGGAGAACTGGATCACACATGCCAGGACTCTACCACTGAACTGTATCCTCAGCAAAAACGGTTATCAATGCCTGCAGACCGGGATGCCAAAGCTCAGATAAGTTAAACCCTTAGCCCAAGTCACACAGCAAGAGAGTAACGGAAGCAGCATTTGATCCCAGGACAAGCCTCACAGCTGTTGCCCTAGTTCCCACACGAGAGCACCCTCTGGTGGGCAAGCATGTGAACTGCAGGCAGGGAGCCTTCACACCTCACAGACAGGTGAAGGGAAGGTCTTAGAGTCCCTTGCCTGGAGACTATGAGCTTCAAAGAGGGGAGCCTCGGAGACCAAAGGGGCTGCCAACTGTGGCTCATCACACCATAAAAGGATTCTCTTCTATATAATCAATATTTGTAGCTTTGAGTCTTTAGAAAGTACCAGAGCTCTTGAGTCTTTAGAAAAGAAGTTTTAAGACATTGGGTCAAAATAACATTTTGAGGATCAGATCTCAGCAGTCAAACTGTCTGGCCAACAGATAGTTTGAAGACCACACTTTTCAACCCCTTTCTAGAAGACGTATCTCGACCTTACCTGCCCTACAAGGCGCCCTTGAGAAAGATAGAAAGATAGATTTTTAAAAAAAAAAAAAAGCCTTTAAGAAGTGCCCCCAGCGGTGCAATTAAGATGTACCATTGTGACAATCTAGAGTCACGTAGGAACAGAGTCTCAATCAAGGATTGTTTAGCTCAGTTTGGCCGGTGGTCAAGTTGGGGGAGGGGGGGTGTCCTGGTTATGTTAATTAAGGTGGGAATCCCCACCCACTATGGGTGGCACTACCCCTAGCCTTAAGATCCCAGACTATAAAAAAGGGAGAAAGTGAACTGAACTCTATCTTGAATGCATTCATTCTATCTCTGCTAGACAGTGGGTGTGACTGGCTGCTTCATTTCCTGAGTCCCTGACTTCCGGCGGTGATGGGGTGTGACCTGGAATCATAAGTCAATCAACCCTGACCCCCAAATTTGCTTTCCTCACAGCAATTGATTGGAAAGAAAACTAAAACCTGCCTTTCCGATTCTTTCCAAAGAAATCATAAGAACACACTGCCCCAGGCACTCTGGCCATCCTAGGAGTGAAACTAGGGGTCCAGAGATTCACACAGTGCTGGTGCGCATGTGTGTGCATCTGTGTGTGCATGACTGTGTGTCTCTGTGTCTGTGAGTGTATGTATGTGTGTATATGTATGTGTGTGCATGTGTGTATATGTGTCTACGTGTGTATGCATGTGTGTATGTGTGTGTGTGCGTGACTGTGTGTCTGTGTCTGTGTGTGTATGTATGTGTGTGCATGTGTGTATATGTGTCTACGTGTGTGTGCATGTGTGTATGTATGTGTGTCTGTGTGTCCGTGACTGTGTGTATGTATGTGTGTATATGTATGTGTGTGCATGTGTGTATGTGTCTATGTGTGTGTATGTGTGTATGTATGTATGTGTGTGTGTCTCTGTGTGTTTGTATGTATGTGTGTGTATGTGCGTATATGTATCTATGCATGTGTGTCTGTGTGTGTATATGTGTGTGCATGTGTGTCCGTGTGTGTTTGTATATATGTGTGTGCATGTGTGTATATGTATCTATGCATGTGTGTCTATGTGTATATGTATGTGTGTGCATGTGAGTATATGTGTCTATGTGTGTGTATGTATGTGTGTGCATGTGTTTATATGTGTGTATGTATGTGTATATGTGTATGTATCTATGTATGTGTGGGTATGTGTTTATATGTGTCTATGTGTGCTTGTATGTGTATGTCTGTATGTCTGTGTGTGTCTGTGTATGTACTGTGTGTGTGCATGTGTATGTATGTGTGTGTATGTGTATGTGTGTGTGTGTGCTACACTAGCTGGTGAGTGAGTACCAAGGACCCACCTGTCTCTGCCTCCCCAGCCCTACACAAGTGCATGCCCTCACACCCAGCTCTTGTATGTCAGTTCTAAGGGCTGAACATAGGTCTTATCCATTATCCTGGGTCTCTGAGATCCAATCTGATAGCACTGTTCACAGTAACTTACATTAGATACAGTTCACAATCAGACCCTTGGTCTCATGTACGAATTCCAATCCTTGTGCTCCGTGAGCTCAGGAGCCATGTGTGCCCATGGCTGCTCGATCAGACAGCACAAACACTTAGCAAAAAGTCAGTGAACAACCACTGGTCTATGTGGTGGCTTAGAGCAACTCCTTTTAAGTGGCAGAGCTGAACAGTCCTGACTCTAGAACCCTGCCCTTAACAGCCTTTCTCAGATATATCTGAGATCCTGTGAGCTTTCATCCAGCACCTACGGAAGACCTACTGTCTGTGCCAGGGTCTGTGCTGGGCATATCCCAAACCTTGTCATCTAGGAAGCAGCAGAGAATGTGGTCCCTGGCCAGTAAGAGTCGGGGGAGGGGGGCAAGGCCAGCACAGTCACCTCCAGAACTTCCTTGCGCACATCCACAATCCGGAACCAGTGGCGGAGTTGGGGGAAGCCATCCAGTTCAGCATTGCGTTCCTGCAGGGCCACCTTCTTCTTGCAGGACAGTTGTCGGCTGAAGTATTTCACCAGCTTGCTCTGCGGAGACAGAGAGCACAAGGGCACATCTCAGAGGCGCTGCCCCGGGGAAGCAGGGGGAAGAAGCCCCGATACCGCACCGCGCGATAACCCCCGGCCAACTGTATCGTAAAGACTGTTTGCACCACAATGAGATCCAGCCCTTCCTTCTGAGATGGTCGCAGTGAACTTGGCCTGCAGCGGGGAAGACTGGGAGGTGGAAGGTGATACCCAGATGGAAGAGGATCAGACATGGTCGCACCACCCTTAGAAGGGATTACCGTAGTCCTCAAAAGTCCAACCTAGTTCCCTTGGAAGTGGGTGGTTAAGAAGCTAGAACTCCTCATGCTTGGTCCCTCTATAAGCAGTCATCCTCTCTCCTCCCTCACCATGTTACAGAGCGACAGGCTGTCTGGACCTCCCATCTGCCAGGCTCATAAGCCAAACACGTCTATTTCCTTTATAAAGTGCCTGGCATCTGGCATCTTGTTACAGCGCCACAAAAGTGAGCTAAGATATCACCCTTTTTTTTTTTTCACAGTGTGGGTGAAAGTAGGCAAACAGGTAGTCCTGGGTACTCTTCTGTGGTGGTTCCAGGGATGTCAGCTCTTCTTTGTGGTGGTACCCACCATTTTAACCACATGGATGCTTTGACCCAACAATTCCATGTTTAGAAACTCGTCCTCTGGCATCCATCTTTTGAGAAGTAACTGTGACCAAGGATATTGTTTTACAGTTCTGCTGGCAAGAGCACTGGATTCTCGACACCCTGAAAACCCACCAGTCAGAAACGCATCACAATCGCCATGAAGCAGCCACACAAGGAACCCCGTACCCCTGGCTCCTTAGCCATGAATCGTACATAACTGAACATAGAATCTGGAAAGTTGGCGGGGAGAGTAAACATTTCTGAATGCGCAACAGTCAAAAATTAATTTCAAATCAAACATGTAAGACTCTGAGGTGTTCCTGACAAAGCCCAGGAGTGTCGCCTCCTGTGACATCACTGCAGCCTCGGTCTGAACACATGAGTGCACTTTATCCCTGAGTGTGCTGCACACCAACAGCATTTGATCGCTGCTCATCCCCTTAGTGCGCAGAGACCACTGTGTCGGAACGGCAGCGTCTCGCTGTGCGTAGCAGGTTTTCTGTGCTTAGAGAACCACCGAGGCAGAAAACGAGAGACTCCCCATGCTTCCTCTCACATGTCAGATCAGCTGTGGATCCATTGTGATAGAAGACTTGCTAAACACACAACAGAAGAGGAGGAGGGGGGAGGGAGGAGGGAGAAGGAAGGAAAAGGAGGAGAAGGAGAAGGAAAAGGAGGAGAAGAAGGAGGAAGAGGAGAAGGAGGAGGAGGAGGACTGAGTTGTCTTGAATTTTTATTTTATTTTTAAAGGTAACAAATTCTGACTTTCTGAAATGGTGCTCAACATGTTTCTACCGACTTGTACTCTGTTCTCATGCAAAGTAGCGTTCTCAGCACTGACAATCCAAAAGCCAAAGTATTGATGGGTTCTAAGAAACTGCGCAGACTCCCCCACACACTCTGCAGTGTCCAATATCAAGTGTTCGGTCGAGACTTAGTTATTTGCGTGAAAATAAGTAAGCACACCCGTCTCATTAATACACATGCCTGCCTTCATCTTTAATAAATAGTGGCATCATGTGTATGCATATATAATTACTCTAAAATAACTTCACTATGACTTAGCAATAGTATCGGAATGGTTACATCTGCATACCCCAGTTGCATGAACATTTCTCAGTGAGAAGGAGATATAGGTGGAGAAAGTTCCAGAAGCTCTGCTCACACACGATCAAATAAAATGACAACGTATACTATGTAACAGTAGGTAGTGGTTTCTAAGACCTCCGGAAAAATAGAATCTCCCACTCTCTGCAAGATGTAAACTCAGAGCCTCTTTCCAGAAGGATCCTTGGTCCTCTGGGGATTAAGAGAATGAAGGTAGGAAACAGAGCTGGGGGAAAGGCAATCTACACCTTGCTCTGTCATGTGACTTCCAAGACTCTCTGTCTCTCTCTCTCTCTCTCTCT
>NC_034612.1:7297047-7306980 GCF_900095145.1 Mus pahari | reverse complement strand
GAGAGAGAGAGAGAGAGAGAGAGAGAGAGAGAGAGAGAGAGAGAGAGAGAATGAGGGCTAACATGACCATCTCTTGAGTAAAGTTGCTTGCCACCAGGCCTGATGCCCTTTTGTGGTCCCTTCAGACACTGCACACGCATGGCACATAGACCTACATGGAGACAGAACACCCATACACATCAAATAAAAAATGAAAACTAAAATTTTGGATTTAAAACAAGAAAAAGGGAGGCTGGGAGTGTAGTGCTCGCTTAGCCCATGTGCAGACCCAGGTTCTAACCTCAGCACCATGAACCCCTGAGTGATGTACAGAACACGCCTCCGGAGGCGTGGGAAGTGAGAGCGGTCGTCGAGTGGCTTGATAGTGGACGACAGATTTCCTTGTCGATGACGCTGTTGGTGGTGGTTCTTGGTCTCCTCCTCTGTACTGATGTGCGCGCCCCCTGCTGGCACTGTGAGGAACGTATAGCCGTCTACCGTCTTGGTTTGCCTTGGGAACATGTTAGAAGAGTGGGCTGCGAGAAGTGGATGGGGATATGGAGACAAAGGGCAGAGTGTGGAGGACATTCCCCCTCGGCAAGCCTTGTCACCGTGTTAATATCCAGACACATGATCCCACATGATACACACCCACCACACAGGTGTGTATGCACAGGGTAGCTCGGCCAGTTTTGTTTTGTCCTGTCTCATTTGTTGTGCAGAAAAGACTGGAGTTGAGATCCCCACGAGTCACGTAAAAGCTGAGTGGGTATGGTGGCCTGCCTAGGATCCCAGCTTTTAGGAGCTGAAGACAGAAGACTCCCCAGGGCAAGCGAGTCAGCTGGACGGGCAAGCTCTGGGGTTGGCAGATTCCCTCCTCGAGGTGGAGAGAGAAGTCACTCCATGGCATCCTCTGGCTTCCATGTGCACTTGTAGCCCCCATCCAAACATGGGAGACACATGTACCATGCACACCAGACACGTGCATACCGAAACCCAGACACATCAGCTGCCATCCGTGGTTGTTCTCATTGATTTTAGAGTTCAGAAGGTCTTTGCAGATCTAGAATCTTCCTACTAACATGGGGGAGAGCCCAGACAACGAACGGGACAAAGGGGAGTTCAGACCCTGAGATTGTATGAGTGTCTGTGTGTGTGTGCATGTGTTTATATGTGTGTGTGTGTGCGGGTCTGTGTGCATGTGCATGTGTTCAGGCAAGGTCTTACCGCTAAGTCCAAGCTGGACTTAAATTCTCAACCCTCCTGCTTCAGCCTCCTGAATATGGGGATTACAGATGTGTGCAGTGATGCCTGGTTTGATAGTGTCGGTTTCTTCTTTCGATGTATTGATTTATTTTATTTATATGTATGTGCTTGCCTGCATCGGATATATCCAGAAGCCTCAAGCAGTCAGAAGAGGGCATAAGATCTCCCGGAGCTGGAGTTACAGATGGTTGTAAGCAGCCACATGCGGATGCTGGAAACCGAGACACAGTGAGTTTCCTCAACTGTTGAGCCATCTTTCCAGCCCCAGTAAACCCATTTAAATGGCAATAAATTTACCAAAAAATCTTGCTTCCCCAAGACTAAGGTCAAACTCGGCACTCTCATGGCTGTCAGTTATGGTCCTTTGATGGACACCTTCCAGCAATCATTTATTTAATCCTTGGGATCACCTTCCACACTTTATGAAAGAAAATACTGAAGCCAGGAAGAGTTACAGCGTTGGCCCAAGGTCATCACTGGCTCAAGGCCAACAAATTTCACCCAGGTCTCGAACCTGAGTCTGACTCATTGAGCATGGGATTCTCCATCCTGGCAGACAAGCTGACAGGCTTCAGAGGTCCCATGGTTTCTAGATGAGGATAATCGCCGTGGGAAGACCCATATATATGGGTACTATTCTGTGGGCTGGGGACCTGGACTGAACGCAAACACAAACCACGTGTCAGAGGTCACGTGGTCAGAGCCAAGCGAGAAGGGCAGCGGAGGGTCAGCCTGGGCTGCCGAGGTGCCAAACTGATGCGTCAGCTTCTTACCCAGCAACGACCCATCAGGACAGAACAACAGTAACAGCGCTTGCTAAGCCAGCGAGGCCCCTCCTCCTTCCTTCTCTCACAATTCCGGGAGCTGGTTTTAAGGGCAAAGCTTATTAGACCACACCCCTGCACGGGGAGGGGCGGGGCTCTTTGTGACTGACAGGTGCTGAAGCCAGGAGCCACGCCCCTTCAGAGAAGCCCCGGGATGAGAGCATTTAGGGGGCACATAGCTCTCTGGCAAGAGTCCTTTAGTATCCGCCGAGTCCGATTGTTTTCTAGGCCAGCCTTACTCTGGCCGTTTCCTTTTCTCCTGAGTCATCTTTGTCGTGTTTTACGGAAGTATTGACCACAGAAATCTCTGCACAAAAATCTTCCCCACAGAGGGTGTGCAAGGCAGTAACGCACCCTTGGGGGTGAGTATCAGCTTCTTTCGCATTCGAAGTGTAACTCAGTGGTAGAGCATATGGCCTGCGTGTAGGAGGTCCTTGCTTTGAGCCACGTAACCAATAGAAAAACACTGTAATAATAATTAAATCCTTCAATGTCACTAAATTATTTTTTTAAATGGTTCCTGATATGTTTCTTCTTTTGAATGTGTTGGCATGCTGACGTAGGGGTCACATTATGGGAAGTGTATAAGAAAGGAGGAAATGAAGGCCAGGGTGCTAGGCTCCCATGCTAAAGTCACACAGCCAAAGCAGGGTCAGGATCTGAACTCGGGACATCTAAAGTTCTCTCTCGGGGCCTCTCCTTGCTTCTCCACTGAGACAGTCACATGGTGAGCGCCTTTGGTGGCTTCGCCCCGCCCAGTGGCCTCATCTCGTCCTACCTGGTGACCTAGTTGAATTCTAGGTCATCTTCAATTCAAGTCCTCGCAGAGCTAAAGTGGAAAAATGAGTTTAAAAGGGTCCACCTTCAAATTACAGCAAGGCTGGTCCAAGGGTGCTCACCCTCTGAAGGCCCTCAAGGGTCACAGGCGCAGTTCTAAGCAAGGCAGGGAGCCTAGGGTACAGTTCTCCATCTGCACACCAGGGGGCAGCCTGGCACCTCACACAGCAAATGGAAATTGACTGCAGGTCCAGACTCCAACCAAGCATCCCCCGCACCTTATTACTGTATTCCGCATTAGCACGATGGTAAATTTAGCAGCATAAACACACACACACACACACACACACACACACACACACACGCACACACACACATTAAAAGTCAAGACATGTGACAGCTCTAAAAATAACCGCGTCTCAAATCCCTAATGGGAAGCAGAAAACTTTTCACTCGGAACCTAAACTAAGACGAACTACAGAGACCTGTAGGAAATACACAAGCGTTTGGTTTGCTCCTGCTCAAAGCCATGGCCTCTGGGCACATCTCGCTAAAAAAAAAAAAAAAAAAAAAGAGGCGTCTAGAAAACTAGAAGAGGGGTGTGTCCTGAATCCGCCAAGCCTGTGTGAATTTCCCAGCCAACCTGGGCTAGGGCTCATTTCACGCCCCACCCCGAGGTACCTGTGGGACAACCTCATACAGCTAGCATGCAGGCAGCCCTGAACTGTGCTCACAGTGTTGCCTTAACACTCCATTCCTGCAGCCTCGAACTGCCTGAAACCAAAGGGGCTGGCTTTGCACTTGTCGCTCCTATCATCTGGAGGCAATCCTAGCAGCGACGTGACCCTCCCACCCTGCAGAGCTCTTCCTTCCAAATTAGGCCCACCCAGTTACGCACGCACACCCCCACGTCCTTATCGCGGATGATCTTGTTTACTGGTTTCCATGGTTACACCTCCCCACCACCACACCCCCGTCAGCCCGTGCGCCACGAGCAGCGGTTCTCTGCCCTTGTTCCCTGGCATTTAGACAAAACGCACATCGCTGGAAATGGCCACCAGACCTCCAGAAATAAAACCCTGAGTTCTTTCTCAAGGTACAGCCTGGGCAGGGCTGGTGGGATCCCTGGCCGGGCAGCCAAGGCTCTAAGGCTGTCAAACCCGCCTGGGTTAATGAAATCACTGCAACCAGAAGCCTAAGGCCGTCCTGCGGTTGCCAGGGCGACCATTGTCATAACACCCCTGCACGAGGGGCCAGCTGACAGGAGAGAGAACTGACTGAGAAGGTTTCAAACAACGGGGTCTACTGCATCTAGAAGAGAGCTCCCTGCTGAGAAGAGAGCCCTGGGTCTTCTGCCCTGCCTGGAGTCCAAGGCATGGGGGACCCCTGGGTGCAGTCAGTCAGGGGCAGTCAGGGGATGTGGAAGATCCCATTGCCCACTGATTTGTGCTGAGGATAGCTGACGGCTATCTCTCTCTTTCTCTCCCTCCCCCTCTTCTCTCTCTCTCTCTCTCTCTCTCTCTCTCTCTCTCTCTCTCTCTCTCTCCCTCCCTCCCTCCTTCCCTCCCATGGAGTCCAGAAGAGGGCTCTGGAGCTAGAGGTAAACAGGTCAATATGGATCCTGGGAATTGGACACAGGCAATCCGCCCTCTTAACCACAAAGCCATCTCTCCAGCCCCAACTTTGTCTCTTTCTTTCCTCTTACTGTTAAGGAACATTACAGAGAGCCAAAGGTTCACAGTATAGGCACTCGGACCCCAGTATTTCTTCCAGGACCATTTTTAGACTCTTTATATGTTTTCGAAACAGGTCTTGTGTAGCCCAGGCTGGCCTCAAACTCACGATGTAACCAAGGGTGACGCTGAACTCTGGATCCTCCTGTATGCTTAGACATACAGATGTGGCACCACCTCATGTCATTTGTGCTGTGCTGGGGATGGAACCCAGGACTTCATGCAGGCCAGGCAAGTGCTCTACCCACTGAGCTACATCCCCCAGCTTCAATGTTATTATAATACTAACATTATGTTATAACAGCCTGCTGCCATAATATGGTTATGCTTACAACATAATATAGAGTCATCCATCCGTGAGTCTGAAATATAACCATATCTCTATTACATTTGCAGCAAAATTGGCACTTGTTGATTTTGACATACTTGCTGTATCTACTAGTCTATTGATAATCAAGCTATTAATTCATCAACTATTATTTAAGTAATCTAGTCATGGTTGAATTCATAGCTATAGGGTTTACCGTGTGCCGGGCACTGGGATAAACCACTTTACTAATACCAAATTTGATTGTCATACTTTGTAACTTAAAAGGTTGAGCGAAGAGAGCAGTTACTTTGTAACCACTAAACCACCCAAGGCCATGAGCCTAACTAATGGGACAAAACTGCCCCAAGCCTGTCCTGTCCCTGAGTTGTCAGACTCTGCTCGCTAGGGAACTTCCCCTCCCCCTCCCCCTCCCCAGGGATCTTGTTAAAAATAGACCTGTGAAGCCCCTGCTGAGCTCCACTCCAAGCCCCCAGGACTCCTGGGACCAGGGGCTTCTCTTTCCAGCTAAACAAGGCCCCCAGACAGTTGGGAAAGGCAAGAAGCTCAAAGATGCTGCTTTTGACATCAGTGTTGTGGAAGAGCCAGCCTCGACTCCCGCAGCTCCAGCCGTGAGGGGCGCATGCGCGCGGACATGGACACAGACACAGGCTGAGGTTTAGGGGAGGTAAGGAAGCAACACTCAGTCAGCAGTGCCTTACAGGGACAGGGTTAAGGAGGATAAAAAGACAACCTTGGTGGCGCACGCCTTTAATCCCAACACTCGGGAAGCAGAGGCAGGCGGATTTCGGAGTTTGAGGCCAGCCTGGTCTACAGAGTGAGTTCCAGGACAGCCAGGGCTACACAGAGAAACCCTGTCTCGAAAAAACAACAACAACCACCACCTTAACCTGTGTCTCCCCTGCAAGCATTTCCAACTTTTCTGAAACAGGGAGACACCCGAAATGTGTACCGGCTCCTCTCTGGGCCATCTGCTGCCCCGAAGATGCATTACCTAATACATCCAACTTCTAAAAAAAAAAAAAAAAAAAAAACACCCCAGCCTAAGTCGTACCTGAGTTGATTTCGATTTGATCAGTCTAAACGACCTCCCACCCGCTTTAACCCCTACAAACATGCTGTAATTCTCTCCCTCTTAACCGATTCACAGGGTGATGGGGAGGGGGATGCTGTAAGGCACCGCTGTCCGCTGTCCTGAACCACGCCACTGAGAAAGGTCAATGTAGTTGAAGGTAAAAGGAGAAAGGAAATGGTCAGTGGGCGGATGTTATACCGAGGGTCTGGGGCCCAGGGCCCAGGGCGGAAGTTCTGATCTCCACACCTGTGACCCTGGGCAGATTATGGGTCTGGAAGCCAGAGCCAGGCAATAATTAAGAACATTTGGGCAAGGTGTGCTTCCCCCCACCCCACCCCACCCCACCCCCACCCCCAAGCAATCTACAAAGCCTTACCAACCATTTACTGAACCACAGGGAAGCGAGGAAATCCAGCTGTGGGGGTACATGGATATAATCCTAATACTGGAGAGGCGGAGGCAGGAGGACCATATATATGGCTCATAACAATATAGCAATATATAACAAGATCTAGTGCTCTCCTCTGGCCTGCAGGCATACGTGCAGGCAGAACACTGTATACATAATCAATAAATCTTTAAAAAAAAAAAAAAACTACAACCAGATAAAGACCAGAATAACCTAGAATAAATGCAGAACAACCTAGAATAAATGCAATGTACTGAAAGCCAGCCACACCAGGGAAACAGCTCAGGAGCTTCTCAGAGAAGCCCAAAACCATGTTCTGTTTGGTACCACACTACCCAAGACACTCACAACTTAGCGCTGTTCATGTCTATGATGGCGAAATTAAAATCAAGTCACATATGTAATCAACATAGTGAATAAACATATTATCTTAGCATCCTTGACGAAAAAAAATTGCAAGGATGGAGAAAAGGCTCAGGGGTTAACATCACTTAATGCTTGCAAAGGACCTGGTTTGAGTCCCAACACCCATACCTGGTAGTTCACTACCGCCTGAACTCCAGTTTCAGGGGTATCTGGCGCCCCCTTCTGGCCTCCATGGACACCTGCTTACATGTGGTACACATAAACTCATACAGGCACACAGACATGCATACTACATATACACCAGCTCACATCCGTGCTGAAATCTCTGATCACTACCCACTGAGACGATGAGAGGATCCGACACCCTCGAATAACCTAAAAGCTTCATCAGGGTTTAGCTTTAATTGGGTGGGATGAAGCCAAGACCCTCATTCAAATGAGATCTTAGACTCGGTCAAGACCTGGGGAGGCGTTATACACATTAAAGACCATTAGGCCCATCAGAATAATATCTGAGTTAAACGGTTTGTCTATTTGAGGCGATTCTTTTATATTTTTCTGCCCCAACAGAACGTAGCAAGGCCAACCCAACCTCTCCAACCCCGGCCTGAAGTTGTTCAGCTGAGCAGCTGATTTAGACACCCGGTTTCAGATCAAACTGACCTCAATTCAGGTATGGCCTCACCAAAAAGCTCAGCATCTTTAGGGAGTTGTTTTATATTTTAATTTTTCTAGTGCTCGAGAATGAATCCAGGTCCGGCGCACATTAGCACAGCGCTGAGCCACACTGGGTCACGCGTCCGGCTTATAAATGTGATTGTTCATTTTCTCAGAGCACATGTGTGGGTGCACACACTTGAACACTCTACAGCACACAGATAAGGGTCACATGGGTCCTGGGAATCGAACTCAGATCACCAAGTTTGGCAGCAATCGCCTTTACGTGCTGAGCCATCTCGCAGGCCCTCATCAAAGTTATTTCCTAAAACTGCTGTGGGTTACACAGTTGAGAAGGCTTGTGTGTCGATAATTAGGGTGCTTAAAATTTCCACATATCAAACACATAAATGCTATTTGAAATGGTTTGAAGGTATTTAATTCACATCCAGATCGGGACTCTAACTTCTACTTTGTAAATTGCACGTGTGAGCTAACAAAAATATTTCAGGAAGAAAAATACATGTGGCTTTTTTTTTAAGATTTAGTTAGTTATTATATGTAAGTACACTGTTACTGCCTTCAGACACACCAGAAGAGGGCATCAGATCTCATTACAGATGGTTGTGAGCCACCATGGGGTTGCTGGGATTTGAACTCAGGACCTCTGGAAGAGCAGTCAGTGCTCTTAACCGCTGAGCCATCTCTCCAACCCCTGGGGATGTTTTTATTAAATAGACAGTGGAGCCGCTGTTGGGAACAGTGCCATGTCCTCAACGCTTTTATTATTTATTATTATTTATTGAAAGGGAGGATGGATGCAGGAGAGCCATGCAGAGGTCAGAGGACACCACAGGAGTCAGTCTGTCCTTCCACTATGTGGGATCTGGGGATTCCGCTAGGCTCATCAGGCTTTGCAGAACGCACCTCCCCTCACTTCCACCTCTACCCTGCCCTTTTTTCTGCCTGCCCCAACTTTGCCCTTTTGACCACCCAGGTAAAGAGAGATTACAGGAGGAACTAAGAACCATGCCCGGGGCTCTAGGCTCCAGGGTGAGGAGCTTGGGGTTCAAATGATCCACACGGAGGCGGCTCGGAGACGTGGCTCTCTCTGTTAAGTGGGAGGTTTAAAAAATAATGCGACACCCAAAAGTGACGTGCAGCTCCAGACTTCAAAAGCCCTCACTGCTGGGCAAGGGGCTCCCTCATTCTGGAGCCCAGTACTGGGGATTTTAGCCTGGATGTCTCGCCTGACAGTTCCCGTTCAAGCTAGTGCCAGTGGCCGAATCAGGACCATCCAAATCCCAACCTGAGGTCCCTGTCCCCAGCCCCTCATGTCCCCTCACACTCGGGCCGCCCGGAAAAGTAAGTCACAGGGCTAAGAGCCAGTACGACAGCAATGGAAAGAAGAGACTCGAGGTTAATGTCCCCGCAGGGACAGACAGCTGGGCCCCAGGGACCTGCCACTTGGCTCCCCAGGGAGAGGAAGCCAGGTGCACGGGAGGAACTCGGGAGCCCTGTTCAGCAAACTTAGCCGTTTCTGAAGGCCAAAGATTTCCACCCAAATCCCCACTCGGAACAAGCAGGCCCTTAGGAGAAGGTTACCACGCGTCCCTGGGCCTGAGATTTTTCCATGTTTAGCTTCTTCTCAGAGGAAAATTTTGTTAGAAAGTTTAAGTGGTGTGACTATTTTTAAATAATGAGGCCCCGGGGCCACGGTGTCAGCTCAGAGGAGCAGGAGGCTGGAGTCCTTCCACCAGGTTTCAATCCGGATCACTGAACTGCGGAGGCTGGAAATGGAGACCATTCGATTCGAGATCTGCTTCGGGTCAGCTCAGTGCTTCTCAGCGAGGGGCAACTGTGTCCCTCCAGGGGCCAGCTGACATCTGGGTTAACGGGACTTAGGGAGCAGGGATGCCTCTGGCATCTCCAAGTAGAGAGCAGAGATACAGCTAAGTGTCCCCCAGTGTACAGGGCTGTCCCCCAAACAATCAACTCGGCCTGGATACCCAACTCTGGACAGGAGAACTCTCTTCTAGGCCAGCAGTTCTCAAACTCATGTGTGAGCCTGAAGCCTCTACAGCCTGGGAGGACAGATCCCAGATCCCACCCAAGCCACTGCCATGGTGGATCTGAGGAGGAGGGGCCAGACTTTGAGCTTCTGTCAGCTTCCCGTGGGTTACGGTTTGGTTTGGTTTGGTTTGGTGTGCCTCGAAGGCTTGGCTCTCCAATCCTCTGCCCAGAGGTGGGACCGACAAAGTAAAGCCTTCTACTTATCTACAGACAGATCCATAGATTGCCTCCCCATCTGGGTGCGCCAGCAAAGATGGCTGCCTCCAGCCAGGCTGCACCTCCTATTCCATGACTCCCAGTTTGCGTGTTACACATTCAGGTGAGATACCAGGCACTGAAATTTTTTTTTTTAATACTTTATTTTAAAAAAACAAAGGGCCGGGCGTGGTGGTGCACGCCTTTAATCCCAGCACTTGGGAGGCAGAGGCAGGCGGATTTCTGAGTTC
>NC_034612.1:7291332-7296932 GCF_900095145.1 Mus pahari | reverse complement strand
AATAATAATAATAATAATAATAATAATAATAATAAATTTAAAAAAATTTTAAAAAAAGGAAAAGATAAGTGTCCTGTGCTGGGGTACCCAATGGTCTTGAGTCATAGGTACTGTAAGACCCTGACCCCTGACCCCAGCCTTCCTAAGGTTCCTTCTGGGTAGAGACATGGCTCTGAGTGGTATGTCACACAAATCCCCACAATCCCTGTCCTCCACAGACACCGGTTAACATTAGCACAGCCTACATGTCCACCCGAAGCACCCCAGGGTCGAACCTTTTGTGTCAAGTTCGGCAACAGAGGGTTTGATCTCTCATCAGGACTGCGGGGTGGGGGTGGGGGTTCTGTTCCAGTGCTGGGGTCAAGTCCTGAGCTCCAAGCATCTTGGGCAAGCGCTCTCTCGGAGAGCAGTACTTTGAAGAGTCCTACGTGGAAAAAGCCTTTTTGCAGGGAAGTTCGTGGGAAAAAGCCTTTTTGCAGGGAAGTTCGTGGGAAGCATCGCGTAGCTAGGCTTCCGGGCCCAGAGTCCTGAGTGTGGGGCCCTTCTGTGTTTTACTCAGACCCAACCTCTGTCACCTGAAGTTCTTGGTATAATCATAAATTCTAATTTCTCTTTTCTTCCCACTCAAATCCACCCTGGGACGCTGCCCTGCCACACTCGAGGAGGAACAAGGAGCGTAATGGAAACAACTTTGGGCCCCAGGGAGAGAGAGAAGGAACTCCGGAGCGGAATGTTGCGACACACCAGCTTCTGCCTCAGCGGCTGCTTGCTGACCCTTGATAGGTCCTTTAACAGAGAAAAAAAAAAAGTGAAGTTGTTCCCAGGCCGGGGAGAAAGACCAGAGCCAAGTTGAAGCAAGAGAAAAGAGACACGAATGGGGTGGGGTTGGGGGGGGGTCCCTGAATCCTTCACCCTCCCGCCCCACTCACCGGAGTGAGTACACTCACGTGGGATGAATGAACACTGTTAACACGGTAGAGAAAACAGAACTGGGAAATCGTTATTTTCCTCAGCTCCCAAGAAGCAGCTCATCCATAATAGTCTTTCTCCTTTGTCTGTTTCTTCTTAATAATTTGTCCCATTTTTTTTTTCCTCTTGGCCCTCAGATTCTATCCTCACAGACAAGCTTTATACATTTCTGAGCCCTTTTCCCTCCACATTGGCTTCGGAAACAAAAAACACACCAGGAGTCCCAGACTCACCAGCTTAACCTCCAAATCTGGCCCCTGGCTTGTATTTTATAAATAAAGTTTTATTGGCACACAACCATACTCCTTTATTTACATATTGTCCGGGGAACCCTTTTAGGCCATGGCTGCAGAGCTGAGTAGTTGACACGGAACTAGATGGCTTAGGACACGTAAACTATTCACTACATACCTCTTTACAGAGATGATTGCTAACCACTGCTCAGAGAGAGAAAAAAGAAGTGAATGAATTTCATGGTGAGTTGCTGGTGAAGGGAATTAATACTGTAGCTAGACTCCAGGCTCTGGGGCTGTGGCTGCCTTATGCCTTGCCTGGCTATCAACACAAGAGAGACCATACACTTAGACTCTCGGGGTTCACTGTACTGAGTTCAAGGCCAGCCTGGTCTACAGAGTGAGTTCCAGGACAGAGCCAGGGCTACACAGAGAAACCCTGTCTCGAAAAACCATTAAAAAAAAAAAAAAAAAGAGCAACATCTCCCTCCCTTCTGATTACACAGGATTGGCTGAGGCTCCGTGAACCTGAAGGCAGGTATTCTGTGAATCATCTGTCAGCAACGAGGTCACAGGCTATGTGCTCGGAGACAAATGACATCACACCTCCGAACAAGGGTTGCTATGAGACTAGATGCAAGGACACCAGATGCACAGAGAACCTCCAGGTGCTTGGCCCGCGGCAGGAGCTGATTTTTGGTTTCTGGGGCCAGAAGAAGGATGAACAGAGGGAGGTCCTTTGCAGGTAAAATGGAAAAACAAATCGAGACTGGGTCTCCCGTATCCCAGGCTGACGTCCTTATGCTGTACAGCTGAGGATGCCCTTAAACTTCTGGACCTCCTGTCTCCACCGCCCATGCTGAGATTATAGGAGCACATCCGCTACATCTGCTTTATGCTGTGCTGGGGGATTGGGCCCAGGACATCATAGAGGCCCTACCAATATCCCCAGTCGCCAAATAAGTTAGCGTATATATTGCTATACGCTAGGTTTGGAGTGTATGTATGTGTGTGCTTGTGTATTTGTGTGTGTGTGTTTTCTCTTACCTTCCCCCTGCCCCTCCACTGCCCACTGCATCCTCCTTGCTCCGTTCTTCCAAGTCACGTTCCTCCCCTCCCCCAATAGAGCCTTCTTCTTCTCTCATATCCCCTGCATCCATTGCCCTCTCCTTTGTCACCCTCCCCTCCACTCTAAAGTCCCCTCTCCCCTTTCATGGTTCCCTTTCCCCTTTGCTATTTCCGTGACTTATGCACACACATTTAAGCCTAGAGTCCAATATGAGAGAGGCATGTGGGTTGTGTGTGTGGGTTGTGTGTCTCCGACACAGCCCCTTGACCCTCTCGACATCTCAGTCTCCGGTTCCGTCATGCTCCTGCCCACGCCCTGACTCTGTGTTCTTTTCACAGCTGAATAAAATCCCACTGTGAATCCCAACCACATCTCTTTATCCACTTTTTTTTTTTAATCTGCAGGTAGACGTCTAAGTGGCTCTGTCTCCCAGCTGTCGTGAATACTACGGCTGTGAACATGGACACTCGGGCATCTCTCTGCCGTGCCGACTGAGTCTCCTTTGGTTAAGTACCCAAGGAGTGACAGAGCAAGATCATATGAGTATTCTATCATTACTTTTTTGAAGACCCTCTTCACTGATTTCCATGCTGGCTGTACCCATTCACATTCCCACCCACAATGGATAAAATTTCTTCTTTCTCCCGGGAGCAAAAGTTACGGTGGTACCAAACCTGGGCAAGCAGGATAAAGACATCCTCACGTAGAACTATTAACGAGGTTGAGGACGCAGCCCAGAGCATGCAGTGCTGGACAGGTAGCTAGAGCAAGCCACATCCCCATTTCATAAGGAATAATTTCTTAAAGTTAAAAATCAACACCAACAGTATCCATGAGACAGGATCTCCTTGCGCCGACTTTTGGACAGGGACATTAAGGCGAACTCTTCAAGTTTGGGTCAGTGGCTCTCTTGACATAAGACATTCCTTTCATCTTTTGTGAGCCTTTGGCATTTGCTGAGCATTTAAATATTTCATGGAAATATTTCCTATTACAATGTCACAGATGGTAAGTTCACTGGCGCACACCTGTAACCTGGGCATCTGAAGAGAGCCAGGAGAACAGTGACTTGTGGGCCACCCAGAGCCACACAGGGAGACACTTTTCATCCATGGTTCTGAATGTTCCTTTCAGCTTTGTGTCCAACAGAGTCCTGGGGCTGACCCTTCACCCACTACAGACCCCAAGTGGAAGTCTATTAAACATCGCACAAGAAAATTCTCCCACCAGCTCAGGGGGTCTCAAACCCACTGTGCATGTGACTCAGCCTGGGGAATTTAAACTAATAATGAGATAATTGTTCTGGGTGGAGAGAAGTGGGGACTTTACTTTTTGTTTTGTTTTGCTTTGTTTTGTTTTGTTTTTAATGTCCAGACTGCTCCACACCTACTACAATACAAAAGACCGACAACGGGGCTTCCGACATGGCTCAGTAGGTAAAGAGCTTGCTGCCAAGCCTGACAACACTGAGTTCAATCCCCCAACCCCACAAGGTGGAAGAAGAGAAATAAACTCCTGCAAGTTGTCCTCTGACCTCTACACACGCGCACACACCACCCACAGTGAATAAATAAATGTAATACACAAGACTGAGCAGGAACTGAGCCCTCTGATGCTGCAGGCAAGGGTCCGGCCGCTGGTGACAACTGTCTGGGGTTCCTCAAACCATTAACCATAGACTCGACAGCTCCACAGTTTGTGAATATGTATCAAGGCTTGCAGAGGAACACTCAAAGGAGTATTATGTGTACCAGTCAACAGTCAAAACAGTGTGAATGGTTATCAGCAGGCAAACAGATATATGTGCTGGTAAGGCCCAGAAATGGAATATTAGTCAGCCAGAAAAAAGGAACCAACTATTAACGTGCAATACAGTATGGATGAACCATGAAACCACACAGAATGAAAGAATCCCATGTGGTGTGATCCCATGGATAAGAAATGTCCAAGCCATTAAAGGGGCCAGTGAGTTGGCTCAGTGGGTAAAGGGGCTTGCTGCCAAAGCTCAATATCTGGGACCTGCGTGACTGAAGGAAAGAACAGAATCCCGAAAGTCATTCTCAGGCCTCTGTGCATATCCTAATGTGTGCACACATATCCAAACATGCACGTGCGCACACACATACACATGCATGTGTGCACTCGTGCACACGCATGCCTGTGCGCACACAGGAATGGTAGCCACGGGTAAGGAATAATTTTAGCATAATAAAAAGTCGGGAATTAGAGTCATGTTGCATAGCCTTGTACATGTGATTTAAAAAAAAAAAAAAAGTTGACTCCTGCATCCAGCAAGGACTCGGTGGTCTCCACCTGATTAAATGGGTGGGCTGTCAATCACCGGCCTCAAAGCTCAAGGCTCCTCAAGGGTTAAAGATGGGCAGAGCGTGGTAAGGCACTGCTGGGCTAAGCATGGCTGTGACCTTCTCCATGTAAGCAGGAAGCAGCAGGATGGAAGCTGTGTGCCCCCTACCTTGGTCCTCTCTACCCAAGTCAGCAGGGAGGGGCTGAGCTCGGGGGAGGGGCCAGGCTCACACTTCCACCACCTTCCTAACACGTGTTCTAAGCTGTGGCAGGCGCCAGGTCTGGGCCACATTATCCAGAACACGGGCGGGTGGCGGGGCTAAACTTAACTGATGCAGGCACTGAAGCCAAGGAAAAGACATGGCCTCCCAGAATAGCCCTGCTCCCAGCAGGCTGTACTAAGGGGGCGAGGGCTGCCTCCCCAGACCCCGCGATGCTCCTATCTCTGCTTCTTTGAAGAATGAGGCAAGTGTTGGCCCTCAGCAGCCCGCATGATCAGGAGGCGTACATAAAAGGCAGCCCACATCAGCTTGGCACTGTCCAGAAATACAATCCACCTTCAGCTGCTGCCTCCTGCCATGCCGGGGCAAGCCCACATCCGGGTTTCTTCACGTCTTCAGCACGATCCTCACAGCCCGGCTGAGCGTTTGAGGTGGTGATGACCTTCCGTGGGGAGGAAAATTCTCTCCCCTGTGGAAATCCCCTTTGATACAAAAATAAGTGCTGGCTGGCTGATTTTCCTATTTGAGGATGTGAGCTATTTGGCTAAGGTACTAGATCTGTGATGCAGACATCACAGAGACGCTGACATGGGAAATGTTGAGGTTTTTGAGCTGCGGAAAGCGCAAGTTGATGCTCTACAACCCAAAGCAATCTGCTGCTGAAGCGGCTGGGAGTACTGATGTCTCTTTGGGTCTCCACCAAAAACGTTAGGCATACAGCTGGGTGGAGAACAAACCACTCCCCAAGACGGCTGGCAGGTGTGTGTGTGTGTGTGTGTGTGTGTGTGTGTGTGTGTGTGTGTG
>NC_034612.1:7276887-7291231 GCF_900095145.1 Mus pahari | reverse complement strand
GTGTGTGTGTGTGTGTGTGTGTGTGTGTGTGTGTGTGTGTGTGTGAGTGCGCGCGCGCCCAAGTACGTGAGTGTGATTACATTCCATCTGAAATGTCACTCATGGTGACTGTAAAACCAAATGCAGCCCTGAGATTCACCACCCAGCGGCTTCCTGCGTGACCTCTGCCCCTGTACTCTGGCCTGTCTTAGGGAACCAGGAAGTTCAAATGAGCTTCAGAAAGGACCCGGCTGTAGCTCACTTGGAAGAGCGCTTGCCTAGCTAGCATGCATGAAGCCCTGGGTTCTATCCCCCAGTGCTGCACACATGTAACATGATGGTATATGTCTGTGATCGATTAGAAGGTGGAGGTAGGAACCTTGGAAATTCAGAAGTTCAAGGTCATCCTCATCTATATAGTGGGATAGAGGCTAGCCTGAGCTACATGATACCATGTTACAAAATAGATGGAGAGAGACAGAAGTGATGGAGTCACACATACACACATACAGACTCACACATACACTCACGTACACACAGACACACACACACTCCACACATACACTCATACAGACTCACACACAGAGACTTACACACTCACACATACACACACATACAGACTTACACCCACTCACACATACAAACTTACACACACACACACATACAGACAGACACACACACACACATACGGAACTCTCACATGCAAATGCAGACTCACACTCATGTATACACAGAGGAAAGGGAAGGGGGAGGGGGAAAGCCAGGTACACTTCATGCCTCTAAACAGCCATCCTGAGTTAAAGCAATAACACGTCAAAAGTCCTCGGGTTCAAGAAGCAACCGGCCGACTGCTTCTCTTTGCACTTTCACAGGCTGCTCGGTCCTCCTGTTTCTGTTTGCAAAGCACAGAGTAAAGTCCCGCCTGAAGCAGCAAACAGAGCCAGGTGATTCCAGAAGGCCCCCCCCCCTTCTGTTCCTAAAAGTCTCCTTCTACACCTTTGGCTCACACTAGCTCAACAGATATAAGGTGCACACGTGGGCATGCGAGTATGTGTAAGCAGGGACATATGTGTGTGTGCACACACATGAGGAGGCCATAGGTCAACTTCAGATACCCTCAAGTGTCTAACCTCCCCCCATCCTGGTCTGTGGGTCACTGAGTCTCAGGAATCCTCCTGTCTCAGCCTCCCCAGTCCTGGGGAGGCTGACCTAGGCCCTCCCCATTCATGCTACGGTTGGGTAGCTTGATCCTCCTGTGACACGCCTGAACAATGGGAGTAGGGGGTCTCTGGTTCTTTTGCCTGCTCCTGGGACCCTTTCCTCCTGCCCCGTGACCTTTTTCGGCCTCAAGATTAGGGGAGTTGCCCAGTCTTATTGAAACTTTTTTTTTGTTTTTGAGACAGGGTTTCTCTGTGTAGCCCTGGCTGTCCTGGGACTCACTCTGTAGACCAGGTTGGCCTCGAACTCAGAAATCCGCCTGCCTCTGGCTCCCAAGTGCTGGGATTAAAGGCGTGCGCCACCACCGCCCAGGTTATTGAAACTTTTTAATGCCATGCTTGGTTGTTTGATGGGAGGCCTGCTCTTTTCTGAAGGGAGACAGAGGAGGAGTGGATCTGACGGAGAGTGGGGGTGGGGTGGGGCTGGGAAGAGAACAGGAGGGGGGAAACTGCAGTTGGGATGTAATTTATGAGAGAAGAATTAGATAGATAGATAGATAGATAGATAGATAGATAGATAGATAGATAGATAATAGATGGTAGATAGATACATAAATACATAGATATATAGATAGATTATAAATAGATGATATATGATAGATACATAGATACATACATAGGTGATAGATAGATAAATAGATAGATAGATAGATAGATAGATAGATAGATAGATAGATAGATAGAGGATAAATAGATACATAAGTACATACATAGGTGGTAGATGGTAGACAGATATATGCATACATAGATAGATTATAAATAAATGATAGATAGACAGATACATACATACATACAACATACATAGGTGATAGATAGATAGATAGATAGATGATAGATAGATAGATGATAGAAGAGAGCAAGAATTTATGTCGGCCCTTGGTTCCACAGGGCTGGATGTGCACAGCTGTGGAAAAGGCACAGCAGCAGCAGGAGAGAGATGGCACCTCAGCCACATACAGGAAGCAGAGAATCTGACTTGGGAGTGGGGCAAGGGTAGACACTCTTAAAGCCCACCCCCAATGGCTTATTTCCTCTACCGAGGAAAGCTCCTGATTGACAGGTTCCAGAGCCTTTCCCCAAACAGTGTCACCAACTGGGGACATGAGCCTATGGGAATGGGGGTGGGGGAGGGGAGCATTTCTCACTCAAACCATCATAGCTGGAGAAAAAAAAAAAGTGGTTTCTGAGAACCAAACACATTTGAAAGGGAAACAGATAGCTCCCAGGCCATTAGTCGCTATAAATTGGATTGATATATTACAGATATTAAACATGATTTAAAAAAAAAAAAGATCAGAACTCTCTATCCCAAAATTGAACAACAACCAACTACTCTCTTCCCCCACTTAGGGACACAAATCAAGAAGAAACCACAGCACTTGGGAGGCAGAGGCAGGCGGATTACTGAGTTCAAGGCCAGCCTGGACTACAAAGTGAGTTCCAGGACAGCCAGGGCTACACAGAGAAACCCTGTCTCGAAAAAAACAAAAAGAAAAAAAGAAAAAAAGAAGGAGAAACCACAGATAAAGTCCATGAGAAGTTGGAATTTTCTCAAAGTAAGAGCATCGATACAGAAGAGGCTTCTTAAAGGTGCCTGCAAGAAGCAGAAGGTCTGATGGCCCCAGGACTTTCTCCTCTGGTACTGGGCTCTTGTATGTTCCGTCCCCTTCGGTGACCCCAGAGCACGTGCCTTGCTTCCGATCATTCGAGGAAAGCGAGGGCAGAGGGCAGCCCCTCCCCAGCATCTAGCAGACTGGTGAGGAGACTCCCCCGCCAGCCACACAGAAACAGTACACCACCTTGTGAACATGGAGTGGGCCACACAGAAGGAGCAGCCAGAGGTGACTCCTGGCACAGTAACCCAGGACGGGAGGCTGGTCTCTAGTGAGAGTTGGAGGGAGTTGGGGTGGGGGTGGGGGTCCTCTGTCAGAAAGCTTCGGGAAATGAATTCCACCAAGCAACTTTAATGAGCACCTATCCAACACTGACCTGGCTTCAGTTGAAAGCCCAGCCCAGCCAATGGGGACTGCAGCCATGTGAGGTCCTGGGCAGGGGACCCAGCCAGATGTGCCTATGTTCCTGACCCATGAGACCACAGAATGAGAGTGCATGATGTTTAAGAGGTGCCAAGATCAACTGTTTGAAACAAAGAGTAACGGGCCCTTGATTGCTCTCCCAGACGTTTGCTGGCTCCTCCCCCAAATCCAACACAAAGGTGACTGATCTTTCCTTACTCGATACAGAAGGGAAAGCGTATTATTTTATAGAACGCAGATCAAACATAAGACTAGCCAAGTCTTCACTTTAGGATGAGGACCTGCCATTAGACGGCTCCCTAACCACACCCCGGCGTCCTATAGATGAAGAAGACCTTGGTTCAATGCTCAAAACCCATTTAAAAACACCAGGCATTGACCTGAGAATTTTCCTAGCATGCAGAAGGCCCCAGATTCAATCCCCATGACCGCAAAAAAAAAAAAAAAAAAAAAAAAAAAAAAAAAATTAAAAAGCTCTCTCCAGTCCAAGGTGGTGGGGGTGGTGTTTAATTTCTTGAGACATGTTTTTAACAATTTATTTTTAAAAAAAAAAGTCATAATGATAGTAATTGCATGGATGTATCATAACAAAGAAGGAAAAATCCAAGCAAGCAGATAGGACATTTTTGTTAAAATGGCTACCTGTATTTACTGAAGATGTGGTGTGTGCCAGACACAGGACTAGGGACTTCAGACATGCCTCTCCTTCAAATAGGTGAAGAGATGGCTGAGTCTCTAGGATGTCAGACAGGCAAGCGCACCTTCCACCTGTAACCCCTTGCTTAATATCCTAGGAGTATCTGCATCATAACCACAAACTGTATTTAATAATGAGTCCAGGTGGGGGATGTGCGTCAGAACGTAGAGTGTTCCCCTAGCACGCACAAAGCCCTGGGTTCAATCCCCAGCACCCCATGAGCCAGGCAGGAGAACCTAACATCAAAGTCAATTGATCAAGGTCATCCTCCACTGCACAGAGACTCCGAGGCCAGGCTAAGCCACATGAGAACCTCTTGCCACATCCCACACAGGTTAGTCCCGGAAACCAAGGTCTGGTGAGATGAGGGAATTGAAGAAAAGACGGACACACGTACAGAAAAGCTGGGATTGGCTGGGCTGTGTTTGCATGCAGAGGGGACACCAGCTACTCAATCAGGGATGCTCTTGGGGGGGGTCTCTGTGGGGTCCAGAGTAGGGGGTTTCAGTGGTTGTCTCAATCAGGGTCTCAATGGGGGTCTCTGTAGGGGGTCTCTGTAGGGGGCCAGCCAGGTTGCAGCTAATTGGGAAGAGAAATCTGTGGTAGCTTGTTTTGCGCACACTACTACCACCACCAGCACTTGAACCAGAGGAAGGCTTGGCCCATGAGTCGGAAGCATAGGTGTCTGTATCAGTAACACAGCTCAAGAACGCCCCAACAACAACATCTCAAGTCCATCAGACCACACAGTTGGCTGCCAGGAGCAGCTGGAAGAGTCGCTACAGCTACACAGACATCCCACCCAGCAGATAGTCTAACCCGCCTCCAACTCCACCGCGGTGTAGTTTTTGGCCAAGGCACTTTTTTGTCTCCCGAATGTTTGAGAACTCAGAAGCAAGACACTAAACTGGGACCAAACATGGTTTCCTCTTTTTCCAGCACGAAACTCAATCCTCATTTCGGAGACGATATTTTATAAGTGTGCAGAGGGCCAGACAGCCTTCCTCTGACCTCAAACTGTAAGACGCTAAGACTTCTGAGAGATGCTATCAGAAACGACACAGCTTTTCAGTCAAAACAAACAAACAAACAAACAAACAAAAACAAAAAACATCCATCTTGGGCTGGGACCATGGTTCAGCGGTAGAGTGTTTGCCAAACATGTGAGAGGCACTGGGTTCGAATCCCACCATCATAAGAAATTCAATAATTGCACCCTCATGGACAAATCATTTCTGAGTAGATAATCAATTTTGAACCCAAATTGGATGTTCTTGTGGCAATCAAATACACTGACCAGAAAAGATGCAGAAATGGTCCAAAGGACCTCCAAGATTAATATAAATGGACTCAGGTTTTAAAATGTCTCGGCTAGGCATGGTGGTACACACACATACCTTTAATCCCAACACTTGAGAGGCAGAGGCAGGCAGATTTCGTTGTTCAAGGTCAGCCTGGTCTACAGAGAAAGTTCTAGGACAGCCAGGGCTGCATAGTGAGACCCTGTATCAAAAAAAAAAAAAAAAAAAAAAAAAAAAAAAAAAAAAAAAAAAAAAAAAAAAAAAAAAAAAAAAAACCACATCACATACGTTTTTGTTTTGTTTTGTTTTAAGTGATGTCTCTGCTTGGCTAGGGAGATGGCTTAGCCAGAAAAGTAGCTGACACACAAGGCTGAGGACCTCGGTTCATTCCCCAGATCCCATTTGAAAACATTAGGCATTGACATAGGAACCTGTAATCCCAGTGCTCAGTAGACACAGACTCCGGGGGAACCTAACCTACTTGGCCAGCGAGAGGCCCCATCTCACAGAAAGGGCAGGGGTATGGGGAGGAGGCTGAAGAGGTGGCTCAGCAGTTAAGAGCACTGGTTGTTCTTCCAGAGGATCCTGATTCAGTTCCCAGCACCCGCATGGCCACTTTTAACTATCTGTGACTCCAGATAGGGTGCCCTCTTCTGGTCTCCTTGGGTACTGCACACACTTGGTGCACAGACATACTTGCAGGTAAAACACATCTAACAGATACAATAAATCCAATGAAGGAAGGAAGGAAGGAAGGAAGGAAGGAAGGAAGGAAGGAAGGAAGAAAGAAAGAGAGGGGGAGAGAGGGAAGGAGAAAAAGAAGGGGATAGATCGATGGTGCCTAAGGAATGACATTTAAAGTTGAACTCTGGCATCTATAAGCACTCACACATGTACATTCCCACTCACATGTGAGTATGCACACATGAACATGCACACAAACACTCACACATCCAAAAAAAAAAACAAAACAAAACTAAAATGTTTCTGCTCAGCCCAACATCTTACTGGAACCTTCATCACAGGTACACTGACAATGCTCAAAGGAGCAATCTCTGTGGAGTCAAGTCACTCAGGGAGCCGATTCTCAGCTCACAGAATGGAGTTCAGATCCTGGCACACAGCAAACCTTTGACAGTGGAGACACACTGCATCAGGTGAGTGTGTGGCCTCCATGTTTAACATGTACCAACCAAGATACGTTGGCCCAAGAAACCGGAACCATCTCCAGTGCTGGTGGGGATGTAAATTAGTGCAGCCATTATGAGTGTGGAGGAGCCTTAAGAAATTAAAAACAGAGCCATCTCACAATCCAGCCACACCAGCCCTGGGTATGCACACAAAGGAATCCACGCACATCACAGATGCCTGATTACCCGTGTCTGTGGCGGCAGTGCTCACAGTAGGCCGGGTATGGAAGGAACCAGGCCAGTGCCCATCAGAAGATGAGTCGGTGAGAGATTGTGGTATGTCTACACACTGGAGTACTATTCAGCCATGAAAAAGAACAGAGTCATGGCATTTTCAGGGCAATAGACAGAATTGGGGAGGGGATGGTGGTGTTGAGTGAAATAAGTCAGTCTTGGGGATGGTATTTTGTCTCATGCGTGGAATCTGCAGGGAGTGGAGAGAGGGACGTGAAGGCAAAAGGGATCAATTAGGGATGTGGGAGGGGAAAGGAGTCGTGGGAGGATGTCCACGCAATGGAGCACCTTATTTTGCTCAATTTTTAAAATCAAAATCAATTTTTTAAAAAGCTTCCTGTTTAAACCTAGCCCCCAGCCTGCCGAACTGTGGATCTTAATTAAAATGGCCGGCGTGAAAAGCACCGCCACCAGCTCTCAGTCCTGAGTTCTGGTCAGCTTCGCTGTGACAAGAGTAAGTCTCCTTCACACTCTGCGGCCGTTGTGGGTCATGCAGCAAGTGAGCTCCAACAGTCAAAGAATTACGGTGGATGCTAAGGAAGTGAGTGGGAGGGGCCTCAAAAAAAAAAAAAATCAAAGCTAGAATGGCCCCGGTCACCTAAGTTCTGCGTGTTCACACAAAGGAATCCATGTGTGACTCGTGTCTGAACAGCTTGGTGACAATCAGCACTGGATCCCAGAGTGGCCACAGTTAGCAAGTAAAATCAGAGTCATGTCTGGGTGAATGTGGATCTTAGCGGGGCAATGAGTACGAATTCAGTGTAAGCAGGCCTTCGACACTGGACGGAAGGTGTTCTTATCAGGAGGTGTTTATGGGGCCAACAAGATGACTCAGCCAGTAAAGGGGCTTGCAGTCAAGCCTGAGAGCCTGAGTCCAATCCCTAGGACCCAACGTGGTAGAAGGTAAGAACCCACCCACTCCTGAAAGTTGTTCTCTGATCCCATGGTTGTAGCAAGTGGGTTGTGCCACAAAGGTACTGTCTTAGTGAGGGTGTTACTGCTGTGAATAGACACCATGACCAAGGCAACTCTTATAAGGAGTTTAATTTGATTGGGGCTGGCTTACAGGTTCAGAGGTTCAGTCCATTATCATCAGTGTGGGAGCATGGCAGCATCCAGGCAGACATCATGCAGGAGAAGCTGAAGAATTCGACATCTTCGAAGATGTCGAATTCTTCAGCTGACTTCCAGGCAGCTAGGGTGAGAGTATTAAAGCCCACACCCACAGTGACACANNTCCTCCAACAAGGCCACACCTACTCCAGCAAGGCTACACCTACACCAACAAGGCCACACCTACTCCAACAGGGCCACACCTACTCCAACCAACAAGGCCACACCTACTCCAGCAAGGCTACACCTACACCAACAAGGCCACACCTACTCCAACAGGGCCACACCTACTCCAACAGGGCCACACCTACTCCAACAGGGCCACACCTATACCAACAAGGTCACTCCTACTGCAACAGGGTCACACCTACACCAACAAGGCCACACCTACTCAAACAGGGCCAAACCTATTCCAACAAGGCCACACCTACTCCAACAGGGCCAAACCTATTCCAACAAGGCCACACCTACTCCAACAGGGCCACACCTACTCCAACAAGGCCACACCTACTCAAACAGGGCCACACTTACAACCAACAAGGCCACACCTACTACAACAGGGCCACATCTACTTCAACAAGGCTACACCTACTCAAACAGGGCCACACCTACTCCAATAAGGCCATTCCTACTGCAACAGGGCCACACCCTCTAATAGTGCCACTCCCTGGGCTGAGCATATAAAAAGTATCACAGGTATACATATATAAGGACATAATAAATGTGATCTTTTTTTTTTTTGTAAACAGCTGGCAAAGACAGCTCAGTAGGTGATGGGAATCACCACACATGCCTGGCAACTTAAGCTTGACTCTCAGAACCCTTGTAAACGCAGAGGGTGAAAGCTTGACCCCATGAAACTGCCCTCTGACCTCCACGTGTGCCATGTCTCTCACATGTACACTCATGCACACACACATATAGCATGCATATACACACATCAGCACAACAATCCATAAAATTCTAAAAAGAATGATGCTTGTGAGGAGTAGGGAGACGGCCCAGGAGGTCAAGCACTCACTGTACAGGCATGAGGACCTGAGGCTGGATCTCTGGCATCCGCGAGGAAGCGAGGCATGGTGGTGTACCCATTTCTGGGGTTAGGAAGATGGGGATCCCAGGAGCTCACTAGCCAGACCAAATGGCAAGTTCTGGTTCAACGAGAGGCCCCCATCACCCACCCACCTCCCCCCCCCCAAAAAAGTGGAAAGTGATGAAAGAGACCACCCAAAGTCAACGTCTAGCCTCTAAGCCTGAGCACACAGAAGAGAGTACACATCATCCACCCAGGTGTGTGTGTGCGTGCACATGCACACACCCAGTGCTCACTGCTAAGGTTGGTCACCAGGTATCAACTGACAGTGAGGGAATGAAAGCGATACTCCGGTGTGTGATTGCACAGAACTGTGACTCCCCACACTAACTCACAGACGGCACATCCCGGAAAAGCAAGGAGGCACGCGGTCCTGAATGTGTCTGCCGCAAAGAAATATGAAGTGTGGCCTGCGATGGAACTCTTCCCTGATCCGAACATTAGCAATACATGCGTGTACTTCAACATCATGCTTATAGGAGCCATTTCTACATGTCAATAAAGATACACAATTAAACGCATGCAATTTCACAGGTCAATAGAAAAGGTAATGATATATCTCTGGATTTTAGATAGTTGAGACATATATAATATATATATAAAATATGTTATACAATTATATATAATATAATTTTATATAATTTTTATAATCTATATAAAATTATATATCACATATATAATTATACATTTTATAAATATATATTTTTATAATTTTAATAATTTTATATATAGATATAGATATAAATTTGGGATTTTATCCTGCAACTCTACCCAGAAATAGACAACTCAAACTCCCCAATATGACCAACACTGCATTCCCTGCCCCCTGTTCCCCATCCCCTGACCCCCACCCCATGCCCAGAGTGCTGTAGTCCCTGTGCTAACGATGCTGAGGGTAACAGTGGGCAAGGAGGAAGAGTCGGTCAGTAAAGTTCCTGATGCATAAGCATGAGGTCCTGAGTTCAAATCCAGAATCCACATAAAAAGCCAGGTGTGGCAGCACACACCAGTGCTGGGGTTAAAGCAGAACCAGGAGGATTTCAGGAGCCGACTGGCCAGCGCTAAGCTTGAGAGGGTCTGCCTCAAAAAAAAAAGCAGAGAGCGATAGAAGCAACCACCAGATGTCAGCCTCTGGCCTCCAGACACACAGGATTCGAGGCCCAAGTGTGGTAGAGCACACCTACGATCACAGGATTTAGGAGGCTGAGGTAGGAGGGTCCCAATTGTTCACATGGTAACCACGGAAGGAAGGAAACTCCCACATCAAGGGTGACCGCTCACCGGGAGCATGACTGTGGTGCTGACACTACTCAAAGCTGTGATGCCCAAGCCTCACCACGCCTTCCAGCCTCATCCCTTGGAACCCAGAGATGCTTTTAGCATGTCAGGTATCTGACCTCCCTAATGAGGAGGGAATTGTGTGGGATGTTTGAGCGCAGTTCCCTCTGCCCTCCGTCACACAGGGGCCGACGAGGCTTCAGAAGTGCAGTCTGTGGGACTCAGATTCCTGACTTCCACACAAGCTCTATTGACATGCAGCCTGTCTTTAGGACATGAGAATACAGGTCTCACGAGGTGGGAGGTGATGGCTCAGCCAGTCAGGGTATTTACTGGCAAGCCAAACCTGAAAACTTCACTTCAATCCTTGGGACCCACATGATAGAAGAGAGTTGTTCCCACAGGTTGTCCTCTGACCTCCACATGCACGTCATGAAGTATACACACACACACACACACACACACACACACACTCACACACATACATGCACACGTATGCACAAACATACATGCACTCATTCACACATACATGCACACACATTCACACATGCACACACACACACACACACACACTCACACACATACATGCACACGTATGCACAAACATACATGCACTCATTCACATATACATGCACACACATTCACACATGCACACACACAAACACACACACACTCACACACATACATGCACACGTATGCACAAACATACATGCACTCATTCACATATACATGCACACACATTCACACATGCACACATACACAGACACACTCACACACATACACACACACATGCACAAACACACACACATACACACATACACTCATACACATACACACATACATGAACACACATGCACAAACACATACACACTCACTCATACATGCATGCACACACACACACACACACACATACACACCCCTAACCTCCCTCCCCCCCCCAAGAAATAAATATCCTAGCTGGGCATGGTAGTGCATACCTGTAGTCCCATCTACTTAGCAGGAGAGGCAGAAGGATTGCTTGAGCCCGGGAGTATGGGAGGAGCCTGAAGCCAAGGTAACAGCATTATCTCCTTAAAGCAGAATCCCCACTAGCATCCCTACATTGGACTTTTTACCATGTGCCAGCTGGCCTCTCGTAAGCATTCTGCGTTTTTATCTTCACTGCACCTACCCAAAGTCCTGTGAGGGAGGCGATATGACCCATCCCATCTAAAGGTTGAGGCCACAGTGGCTTAAGGATGCCCCTTTAAGGATCAGATTTCAGAATCAAATCCTGTTGAATTTAATTCCCAGGATAATACCCTCCATAGTTGGAGCACTGTTTCCCAACCCTGTCACCTGCCTTCCTTCTCTATGGCCGCCACCGCCTGCTGCCGCCACTGCCACCACCACCACCGCCTCCGCTGTGCGCTTGAAAGCAGCAATTACTATTAATTTTGAAAGCACATATGTTCAGTGGATGGAGAGATAAAGCAACAACTTCCAACCACCAACATCAGGAGGCTCACTGCCACCTGCAAATATAGCCTCACAGGACTCTGTCGCCCTCTTCTGGCCTCCACAGGCAACACACACACACACACACACACACACACACACACACACACACACACACGATTTAAAAATAATTAAGCCGGGCGTGGTGGCGCACGCCTTTAATCCCAGCACTTGGGAGGCAGAGGCAGGCCTCTGAGTTCGAGGACAGCCTGGTCTACAAAGTGAGTTCCAGGACAGCCAGAGCTACACAGAGAAACCCTGTCTCAAAAAAACCAAATAATAATAATAATAATAATAATAATAATAATAATAATAATTAAAATGAGCCTTTTTAAAAACAAAGCCATGTGCTCAGGCTAATGTAACTGGAGCATTCTCCTCCTGGTAGCCTCTCTCTCATTCTGGGAGGGCATGGATGTGACAACCTAGTTGATAAGTTTCCCAGTACAAGCCAAAGCCATTGCAGGACTGTGACTACAAATGTCAACATTAGCCTGGGGAGATGAGCCGCTGCTGAGGAAGGTACTTGATGAATAAATGCGAGAAGCAGGTTTGAATCCCTGGAGGAGAGACAGTCAGGAGAACCCCTGGAAGCTCATGGGGCAGCTAAGCTCATGGGGCAGCTAAGCTCATGGGGAAGCTAATAGGGCCTGGCACAACAGTGAACAAGAGACCCTGCCTCAAACAGAGTAGAAGAAAAGGATTGACACTTGACTTTGTCCTTTGACCTCTGCATGCATGTGTCATGAGCACGCCCTCCCTTTACAGACATGCACACATCGTACACACACACACACACACACACACACACACACATGCCACCCCTGCTAAGGAAAAGTATGTCTGGAATAGAGAAGGTCTTCAGGGTGTCAGTTGGTGCTACCAGGTCCCTATGAGTAAGGTTGGGGTTAAACTTCAACAACCTGATCCAGGCAGAGCAACAAATGACCAAGACACTTCAGGGATCAGAATATGGGGCATTCCTCCAGGAGAAGAACCGAGGCCTGGGAGACACTTACCAAGGGTGGAGGACATACAGAAAGGTAAAGAGAAAGCTAGTTCTACATAACAGCCAATGCTACATGACTTGTTGCAGAAGTGAAGGTTGTAACAGACGGGTGAGAATTTCTGTTCTGTTTTGTTAAGAATGTGTCTGTGGTAGCGCACACCTTTAGTCCCAGCACTTGGGAGGCAGAGGCAGGCAAATCTCTGAGTTGGAGGCCAGCCTCATCTGCAGAGTGCATTTCAGGACAGCCAGAGCTACAAAGTAAGACCTTGTCTCAAAGAAAAAGCAAAAAAGAGGGCTGGCGAGATGGCTCAGCGGTTAAGAGCACTGGCTGCTCTTCCAGAGGTCCTGAGTTCAATTCCTAGCAACCACACGGTGGCTCGCAACCATCTGTAACTGGATCTGATGCCCTCTTCTGGTGTATCTGAAGACCGAGACAGTGTACTCACATACAAAAAATAAATACATCTTTAAAAGAAAAAAAGAAGAAAAAGTACATCGATGCACTTATATACTCATATTAAGGAGATATTAGTGTGTTCTTTCCTCTTATCATCTGATATAGCATCAACTGATATTAATGGTTATTACCACATTTAAGTCACATGACAGTGTAAGAACCATGCATTTCTCAAAAACCACAGTCGGCTAGTCCAAAATACATGATGTATGGGCAGTTATGTGTGGGATAGATAGCCTTATCACGTCAGGAACAATGAGGCCTCTCACCGTTTTCATTTGGAAGTTAAGCAAGGAACTGTGATTTCAAGATGACAAAGGGTGGACTTGTGGTGGCTAACCTTGGATGTCAACTGGACTGCCTCTGCAAACCCCAAGCTCCTGAGCACATCTGTGAGGGATTTTCTCGATTGCATTATTTGAGGTGGAAAGACTCCCCCTCAGTCTGGGCCCCACCTTACAAAAGGACTTTTGCTTTTTGCCTGCTTGCTCTGGTTCTTGGTGGCAAGTTCATCTATCCTTCTGCTGAGGCGCTCCTTCAAGGATGCTATAACCCACTTCTTCCAGATTCCCACAAGGACCAAAGACTAGCAGCCCAGCAGTCCTCTGGGATTGCAGCAACAGAGGCATCCAATCTCGTGGATTGAACGACTGCTGGGTCCTTGGCCTTCCCATCATGAGACAGCAATTGGTGGACTACTCAGGTCTGTAAGCTACTCTAAAAAAAAATCCCCTTTTAAACACACACACACACACACACACACACACGCACACACAGAGAGCTTAACCTCAAGTAACCTCAAGTCACCTTAAGTATTCCCCGTGGTCAAATGTCCCACCTACTGGAGTGTTCAGAACTCCACAACTGGCAAGCCATGAAGGGACCTCTGAGTCCCAGGAACAGAAGAGACAAGGGTAGTTGAGCCATGCAGATGACCGGGTACAACAATCCCACCAGAACAGAGAGCAGCCGCAGAACTCTGGAGCACTGTGGTGGCCTTCCTCTGCCTCCTCTCAAGGACAAGGCACAGAAGACAAGATCTGGTGACCAAGAGACAGGTGGCAAGGCCTTGAGTCATGGCTTTGTGTGCGGGTTAGATGCCAGACAGCAGGCAGAGGAGAAAAGAGCAGATGAAAGAAAAGATGGCATGTACGTGGCTCTCTAGAAAGATCTCGACTAAGTTATATGAAATGTGTGTGTGTTCTCTCTCTCCTCAATCCCTCTCCCTCCCTCCCTCCCTCCC
>NC_034612.1:7260666-7276744 GCF_900095145.1 Mus pahari | reverse complement strand
TCTCTCTCTCTCTCTCACACACACACACACACACACACACACACACACACATCATAGCTTGCTCTTGAAGTCACTACCTATTCAAGGATAACCTTGAACTTCTGACCCTCATGTTTGCACCTCCAGAGTACTGGGATTGCAGACAGACATGCAGTACTACATCTGGGTTGTGCAGTGCTGGGACTTGAACCCAGAGCTTTGTGTATGCTAGGTGTGTGCTCTACCCTCTGAGTCATATCCCCAGCTCCAAGACCTCCTTGTTCTGACCTTTAAAAAGAGGAGGAAATGCTAATCGAGGTGGCATCAGTCTGTCCTCCTAGAACCAGAGAGGTTAAGCATGGATCATGAGCTAGATGTGATGGTGTGTGCCTTTAACCCCAGCACTTGTGGAGCAGAGATAAGCAGATACTGAGTTCGGGGCTAGCCTGATCTACAAAGTGAGTTCCAGGACAGTCAGAGCTACACAGAGAAACTCTGTTTCAAAACAAAACAAAACAAAACAAAAACATACATACATACATACATACATACATACATACATACATACATACATATATACATATACACATACATACATACATACATACATACATACACATACACACATATACATACATACATACATATACATACACACACACACACACACATACATACATACACACATAGCCTGGACTGTATAGCAAGACCCTATATAAAAAGCAAGAGATAAAGCCAGGAACTGGGCTAGGTACTCAGAACACACAGCAGAGAAAGTGAGGGCTGGGGGTGTCTCAGTGGATGGAGCGTTTGCCCAGCATGTGCAAAACCCTGGGTTCTGTGCCAACCTTCTCATAAACAGGCTGTGGCAGTACCCACTTGTAGCCCTATCGCTCAGGAGGGAGGCAGGAGACTCAGAAGTTCAAAGCCATCTTTAGCTCTCCAGCAAACCGGTTGTCACCTGGGCTACATGAGAAGACCCTACCTCAACGGAAGGAGAAGGAGAAGCAGCCATTGAGTCTGGGCTTCTACTCTAGAAAGAGACAGGTCCAGATTCCACTCCTCACTCTGGAGAGGTGCTTGCATCAATTCCCACCCCACCCCCACCGCCCGGAACTTGTGAAAGCAGCACGAAGGCTGGGCTCTGCTCTCACAGCTGCACACCCCCTAGTTCTGAGGTGGGATGGAACCACCTGCATTTCTAACGAGAGGGCCGTCCAGGTGACACTGATGTTGGTGGCTGGAGGTGCCACTTTGAGAGCCAACAACCAAAACAATTCTCTTTGGGAGTATTTCGCAGTTAGGGAAACTGGGGCTCTTGGGAAACTCAGCACAGTGAGGCGTGACAATCACACCTGGTTCCCTCTGACTGAAGTGACAACCTCTATGTCACCAGTCCTGGTGACAAACTGCCTTTGTTCAGGAAGAAGTTCTCTCTCTCTCTCTCTCTCTCTCTCTCTCTCTCTCTCTCTCTCTCTCCAGTCCAGGGTTGATTAAACACACACACACACACACACACACACACACACAAGGAAATACATGCCCCACCCAGTGACTCAGAGATGCCGGGTCTGGAGGCTCAGGGTGACGCTCGGCACATATCTCCAGTGAGATCTGGTCTCCAGGTAAAGGTGGAACAGCTGCATCTCTCTCCTGACACCCCAAGCTAACTAATCTACAGGGCTGGATTGACGTCAGCCCCAGTGGAAACTACTCTCCTGCCCTGACCTGTTTAGAGATTAAGAACACAGACCAGAGGGCGAGGGAGAATATCAAAAAGCGTGAATGGAAAAAACGGGTTCGGAAAGCGGCCACCTGGAAGAGAGTGAGGTTGACTTGGGTGGACCTTACACTGTTCAGTTATGACATGCAAACGGAGAGAAATTAACCTGAGAGGTTTCCAAAAAACAAAAACAAAAAAATCTGTGGAGGTGTCAATTTTTTTAATTTCCTAGGTTATTCCTCTAAAATTATGAAATATAACTTCAAAATAATGTTCTCGCCACTTCTCCAGGGGCTGGTGGATCACTGGAAAGGTGTTCAAGACAAGGACATTCTTGACTTGTAGAGAGAAAAGAACTAATTGGAAATGTCTGGTAAAAACTTGAAGATTCTGGAAGGTTCTGGTTAGGTGAAAGGAAAAAGAAGACTGCAAACCTTTCATTTGTATTTCTCCCACTCCCCTTAAGACAGAAGCTTTCTGGATACCAGAGGCTGGCATCAGACTCACAACAATCCCCCTGCCTCAGTCTCCCACATATGGCATGAGCCAGCACAGTTGGCTTTCGGTCTGTATTTCAAGTTGAAATAAAAATAATCCGCATATGGAAAAGCAAATCTGAGAACATATTTAAATGAGTTTCACACGCAACCGCATACAGCTGTCTCTAAAGAAACGTCAGGGAGGGGGAAAAATAGTTTAAAAACACATCAACCATGGCTTTGCTTGGCTCTGTTTGTTTTTCCCTGGGACTAACTGTTCACTGGTCTTGGCTTTCTCCCGGACAGCATGTCAGAAGCCCTCAGCAACGCCGATGGAGCAGGGTGGCTTCATGAGACTCACAAGGCTACTCAGACCTGCAAATGTGCGGTTGTGTAGACACCCACCCTTGCTTTTAAGGAAATACACCAACAGGAAGTATTCCTGGGCAAGTTGCCTTAGGAATGGAAACATGGGGCAGAAGCAAGAGCTTTGGCATCTGCCCCTTCTCCTCCGTGGAGAATGTTACACTTTATCCAGCTCTGCGACGACAAGCCAATAGTCAATCAGGCCACAAAATTCTTTAGTCAAATACTTTTTTTCTATTATTATATTTATTCATCTATTTGGGCTCGGGAGTGCCCGTGCGCCAGAGTGGACTTTTCCAGGTCAGAGGAAAACTTGCAGATTCGAATCAGTTCTTGCCTTCTCCCAAGGATCGAACTCAGGTCGCCAGGCTTGTCCGCAAGTACCTTGACCCACTAAGCCATCTGAGTAGCCCCTGTCAGAGAGGTTTCAGTACCAGACACAGGCTGAGGCAAGAGCATCAGGAATCTGAAGCCAGTCTGGGATACTGAGTAAGATCCCATGCATCAAAGGACTGTGCTAACACAGAGCCTCAAGTCCCGTTGCGTCAGCAGACATTCTTTCATAAAGAAGAGGCACACGTGCCGGACAGATCACATCTGACCTCCCACAGTGCGCTGTGGGAACCCCTGGACTTCTGAGATCAGGAGGCAGTCGGGCACTGAAGGATTCTATTCCATTTCAGTATGACCAGTTGCAAGTAAAGAGCTACATCTCAGAGGGATGACACCCTCCCTACCCAATCATGACTGTAACTCACTACTGGACACTTCTGCTGTCCACCATGTGAGTCCCAGGGACTGGACTCGGGGTGTCGGGATTGGCTGCAAGCACCTTTATCTTCTGAGTCAGCTCACTGGCCCCAAGGTGCCAAGTGCGTCTAAAGCTTCATACAGGATAAACATCTATGCATTCTTCAAAACCCCCGTCTCAAAGGACCCTTTTCTGCTTAACCTTCATTAGGTGTGATCAGTAACAGCTAAGGTTAGGGGAAAAAAGCTACTTCACTTGGGGGAAAGGGTTTCTTGGAAGTCTGAGCTTTTTGTTGCTGTATTTGACCTTCCTTGATTAAACAAGAGTAGGCTTGACAGAGGAAATAAGTTCCTATGTTCTTTTGCACAGGAGGGTGACCACAGATAACATCTCCAAGCGCTACATATGAGGTTAAGCAAGATACAGACCATTCCAATTCAGATGACCACAGTACATAAGAGGTAAGGGTCTGCGAGGTGGCTTCGTGGGGAAAAGGTGCTTGCTACCAAGCCTGACTTCGTGAGTTCAATCCCCAAGACCCACATGATGGAAGGAGAGAAGCGACCCCCACAAATTGTCCTCTGACCTCCACACACATTCCCAACCCCCTGACACATATTTCTACTGACCCGCAAACTACATAAAATAGAAAAGGGGAAGAAGGGAAGAAACAAAAAAAAAAATTTCCATAAATGCTCTTGGGTGATGGGATGGTGGGATGCCATTGATGAGGCTAACATGTTTACATCTCTCAAAGGTTCAACAAGGAGTCAGACTCAAAAGCAGGAGATGCAAAAGGGACTGCAAGCGCGCTCACATTAAGGAACAGTGAGCTGGCCTTAACACTTCTTCTGGGACTGCAACCCTTGGGTATCTTCTTTTAGCAAGATGCGAGTGGGGAAACCTGCAGCCAGAGAAAGCTTACCCAGTGTGTTTGTCTGTCTGTTTGCTTTGAGTCCCCTTCAGCTGGTCCCCTCTAGGCAAACGCTGGAGGACATAGGGCCCTACCTGGGCAGGTGGAGACAGGGTAGCTATGACATCTGTGTCCCCTCCCCCATTCTGCTCGACAGGCAGAGTTCTCCATCCCCAGGTGGCCCCGGAGGAGCGGCACTGTCTTGGGATTTGCACAGTTCATTTCTGGACCAGGACTCAGGGACCTGGTTTCTTTGAGCTGTAAGTGGCTCACTCCTGAGTCACTGCAGTAAAGGAGGCTTAGGGAAATGTCTGTCCCCATCCGGGACACAGTGGGCTCCGCTAGGTGCGTGGTGGAGAAACCATCACACTTTGTCCCTTCCACACACCGTGCTTCTGCCTCTTCAATCTCTCAACCAGTCCACATAGTGAACTGGATAACGTTCCCCCCCCCCCCAAAAAAAAAAAATCCACTCCTGGTGGAACATGGAAACGTGACCTTATTTAGAAAAAGCATCTGTGCTGGGCATGATGGCACACGCCTTTAATCCCAGCACTTGGGAGGCAGAGGCAGGCAGATTTCTGAGTTCGAGGCCAGCCTGGTCTACAAAGTGAGTTCCAGGACAGCCAGGGCTATACAGAGAAACCCTGTCTCGAAAAACCAAAAAAAAAGAAAGAAAGAAAGAAAGAAAGAAAGAAAGAAAGAAAGAAAGAAAGAAAGAAAGAAAGAAAGAAAAGAAGAAACAGGACACAGGGTAGAGACAGACAGAAGGCCACGTGGGGACAATGGGCAGAGACGAGAGTCCCTCTGCAATGAGCCAAGAAACTCTAAGACCACCATATGCTTCTAGAGACAGGAGCCTCCCCTGTAGCTTTTGGAGGGGGCATAGTCCTTCTGAAACCTTGAGTTTTAGACTTCTGGGGAGCTCTGGCCTTCCGGAACCATGAGAGAATATATCTCTGGTCCATCAGCCACTGATGTTGGATAGATACAGTTGCTTTGACACAGTCACTGTATGGTACTAAGGAACTTATCTTCTCCCCTGTGAGTGACTCTACAGCCCGGTTCATTACCTGTCTGTCTGAAGCCCAGCACTGACCATATTAGCCTCTCCCCAGACTTCTCTGTCCTTCCCGAGTTCTGAAGTAGTGGGCTTCATACTGATCAGTGGGCTCCGACATTCCAGCCGCTTGCAGGCTGGGTGGCATGGTACACGCTACATCCTGACCAGCAGACATCTCAAGTGCACGCTGGGACTGCAGTGTCCTCAGAAGGACTGAGAAGGTGACCCACACAGAGCATATTACAACATTAGGTAAACATAGGATTTTTTTTTTTTTCCTCTCTCGTAATCAGTCTGCAGTCAGCATCCATAGTACCCCTCTTCTCGGCTGCTCCATGCAGCCTTGAATGAAAACAGAGCTAAGAGGCTTCTGGGATTCCTGGAAGACTCAGGAACTTAGTCACCGCTGAATAATACCAGTTTTATAGACGATCCACCTGCCAGGATGTGATTTGTATGATTCCTGAAACCACTTTCCAAAGAAGTCATTGTCCCAAACAGAAGCCCTGTGACTTGGGATCAGACCCAGCCGGCACTTGCTGGCATGATCCTTGAGAAGTTTTCTGATTTATTTCCCTCTTTCTACCCATGTCTGCCTCTTGGGCTGGTAACAGATGAGAGCCAGTCACTTATTATTTTCATTTTGAATTATGTACATGTGTGTGTGTGTGCGCGTGTGCGCGCGCGCACGTACCATCTCTCCTTTCCCAAGAGCCAATAATGTGAGCCAATAATGTGAGAAAGGTACAAAGCAATGACATTCTACATGTGTGAGCCATGTTCATGCAGTGAGAACACTGGGGAGGACATGGGGTTGAGGTGGCTATGTCTAGAGCCAATAGAGACACATTGAGGAACTCAAGATCTCAGCCATGCAGTTAAAGTCACCAACACCCAACAGCACCCAAGGTACCAAGTCAGCCAAAGTCACTGCTGTACCGGTAACATGCACCCACAGTGACTTTTTGCCATGCCAAAAATCACAATTCAAGATCTAACAAACTGCTGGGGAGATGGCTCAGTGGTTAAACTATTTGGTGCCCAAGAAGTGCTCATGGGGACCTGAGTTTGGATCCTCGAAGCCCACGTAAATGCCAGATGATTGGGGTGGCCCCACATGATTCCAGAGACAGAAACCCCACAGCAAGATGGCGGGTAAGGCTAGCCATATTAGCAAGATCCAGATTCAACTGAGAGACCCGATCTCAACAAATAGATGGAGAGTCATCAGGGAAGACTGAACATCAGCCTCTGTCACACACTCAGGCATGCATGCACACACACACACACACACACACACACACACACACACGCGCGCGCGCACATGCACACGTACAAGGACACATGGACCCACATGTACACACACACGTGCACACACACACTCATGCTCATGCACATGTACAGGAACACATGGATACACATGCACATGCACACACACAGATGGGTGCACACATGCATACACAAGCGCATACACACTGACAACACATGCTCAAGCTCATGCATACGCACAGGAACACATGGACACACACTCATGCACACTTGAGCGCCCACACACAGTTCTAACAAGCGCCATTAACCCTTCTACTTCGGTGCATTGCTATGAGAAAGCATTATTGACTAGGCAGCTTATAAACAACAGAAACAATTTTCTAATGGTTTAGGAGGAGAAAAATCCAAGGGCAGGCCGCTGGTATAGTCAGGTCTGGTAAAGTTTCTCTCCAGGTTACAGATACCTGACTTCCCGCTGTGCCCACGCATACTGGAAAGAAAATAAGAGAACTCGGCGAATTTCAGCCACAAGGGCCCCACCTTAAGCTCTTTGACCACTGAGCATCCATCACTGACATCATGATGTCAGGAGTTTAAATGTCAACACAGGAATTTGAAGGGGAATGTCGACATCTGCTGTACTAAGCTTACACAAACACTGGAGTACAGGCCTCTCAGCTGATGTGACCTTGAACTTGCTCCTTAAAATAACTAAGTTCTAAATTCTATAGAGACAGTGTTGAGCAACATAGAAGTATCTCTGTCAACAGGTTGGTCACAGATCTAACTCCTAGAAAAATCCCAGGGTCTTTTCCCTCTGTTTTCCTCATGGGTCCCGGCCGGTAAATGCTAAAACAATCTCACTTCTTCTAAGACCTGCTTCAAATGTCACCTCCTCCCTGACATTTCCCCCTGAGGCTCACGGAAGAATCCAGATGTCTCCCACCACAGACACACAAAACCAGGTTATGTTCAAGGGCTCCCAGGCGAATCTCCAAGGGTCCCCTCTAACTCCATACCGGAATGCTACATCACTGTATCTATAACAATCAGATGATGCAGCTATTCAACTCAAGCACACACAGGAAGGAACCACAGGGCCACCCCGCCACCCATGTGTGTTACTGCTGCCCTGCTCAGGGTAGCCAAGTTATAGGCTCAGTCTTAATTCCCATCAGCAGATGGACGGATAAAAGGAGAGATACTGTGATGTGGGGCTGGAAAGATGGTCTAGGAATTAAGAACACTCGCTGCTCATACAGAGGACCCACGTTCAGTTCCCAGCACCCCACACAGCAATTCACAAGCACCTGTCACTCCAGTTCCAGGAGATCCAGGTGCCCTCTTCTGGCCTCCGTGGGCAGCAAACATGCACACAGAGAACATGTAGAGAGGCAGACCCTCAAAGGCATAAAATAAAAATAAGTAAACCTTTAAAATAAAAAGAGAAAATGTGATGTGTGTGTGTGTAGTTTTATTCTGCCATAAAGAAGAGAAAAATTGAGCTGGAAAGATGGCTCAGTGGTTAAGGGCACTTGCTGCTCTTCCAAAGGACACGGGTTCAAGTCCCAGCACCCACGTGGCAGCTCACAACTGTCTGTGATTCTAGTTCCATGGGATTTGACACTCTCACACAGACACATACGAAGGAAGAACACCAATACACAATCAGTCAATAAAGAAAAGACTTTTTTTAAAAGCACAAAAAGTCATTTAGAAGAAAATGGACAGAATTAGAGATCATTATATTAGGTGGAACAGGAAATGTAGGTAGGAATAGATGGGGGTGGGGGGGAGACAAATAGTAAAGAAAGATATTATGTGACAATAGAAAGGGCTATTTAGAAGATGAAAGGAAGAGGCGATGTTGAAGGGGGAGGAGGAGAAAGAATACACGGTGATAACGGCGAAAGTACAGCGTGTACAACAACGAATGTGTCATACTGACACTGTCACTCTGAGTAACAAAGCATCCTACAAAAATGATGACGTTAGGGTTATGTGCCCATGGAAGAGTATCTACTGCGAATGCGCAGGCTACAACCATGGGCGTGGCTGATGACGTTGGGCTTGGGAGCCAATGGAAGAGCATGTAGACAGCATGCGTGAGGTCCTAGACTCTATCCCCCGCCCCCCAGCACCAAAATGCACTGCTAAGTGAAGGTCGCCCCATAATCCCGGCATGGGAAGCTGAGGCGGCAGAATGGTTGTGCGTTCAAGGCCAGCCTGAGCTACACAGTGAGACTCTGTCTCAAAATAAGTTTTTCTTCAGCTTTTTGAGATACAATATCACTCTCTGGCCTTGGCAGGCCTGGAACTAGCAGAGATCTTCCGGCCTCTGATTCCTGAGTGCTGGGACTAAAGGTGCGTGCATCTGCATGCCTGGCTGGGGAGTCTTTTGTTTAATTTGGGTTTTTTTTTTTAATTATTTTTGGAGATTTCATTTATTTTTATTTTATGGGTATAAATGTTTTTGCCTACATGCATGTCTGCACACCATGTTACACGTCTGGTGCCTATGGAAGCCAGAAGAGAGAGGCCCAGATCCTCTGAAACTGATGGTTGTGAGCCACCACATGGGTGCTGGGAATTGAACCTGCATCCTGTGGAAGTACAGCCAGTGCGCTTAACCTCTGAGCCATCTCCCCTGTGCCAGAAGTGTTTTCAAATAAAAAATTTAAGTTTGTATTTAAGTATTCATTGTATTATTACATTGTAAGTTTTCAGAATGGAACCTAGGCCACGTACCTGCTACGTGACCTGGACGCCCACGTTAGAAGCCAGCTCTGCCTCGGGCCCTCGGTGGCTCGAACTTATAACACAGTTGGCACGGAGCCACTCCACTTTAATTATCACAAGCTAATGAGAATCGAACTTCGGCAGATTCAACACACAGGATCCCGCCCAATCCCCTGAGTGAAGACCAAATATAGTCACTCCTATGGTCCATTAGTCCTCACTCCTCAGGAAAACTAAGCCACCGACTGCACAGGCCTGAGGGCTCACCAGGGACCAAATGACCCACACAAGAGCAGGTTGGGCCCATTGAATTTTAATGAACAGTTTATTCTCAGCAAAATATCTGCATCGTTGATGTCGGGCGATGACGTGACCTGGTTTTTGTAAAAGCACCTGTATTGGGTTTGGGCATGCTGGTTTGACCTTCGCTGAAGTTGGGCATCTGTGTGAACGAATTAAACGCTATGCTATGCCTTGGTGTGGATGTCAGAATTTTAACCTGGGCTCTCTGGATGCTTAGGGATGGACTGCCCTTCATCGTGGTCAGGTACGCTCCTCACCACAGGGTAAGGATTAGCCAGCCTGCTCTACACATCAAGTCTGATAACACAGTCTCAACTAAGGTCATCGTCACAGAGAGTCTCTAGACTTTGATATATCTCCCAGGCTACGAACTGATCTTGCAGGCCACCGAGAAGACCCGGTAGATAAAGATGTCTGCTGCCAAGCCTGAGAAGCAGAGTCCACCCCTGGGACTCACGAGGTAGAAGGGACCGGTTTCCCCTAGCTATCCACACACAGGCTGTGTGCGCGTATGAACGACTAAATAAATTAATATAATTTAATAAGAGTATGTTCACTTGTGTCGGTAGCTATTTAAGTAACGCAAGAAAAATAATAACATGTAGGAGGGATCTGAGACTTGTTTCCTTTATTAATAAGGTAGCAAGGCTTGAGACGCCCCACCCGACACAGCGCATGCGCTAGGGTGAGACGCGGATGCTGCCTGGGAGGCCAGGCTCTTGAAGCCACACCGTGCGACCTCTCTGTGATCTTTCTCACCTCCGCAGCAGATGACCAAGATGGATGGCTCTCACAACCAACCCCCTTTTCAAGTCACCTTAGTTGTCTGACTTTGACAATGAGGAGATAGTGTGTAAAACCTGAAACCCTGGCTGGAGCATCTGCTTCCAGTCCCAGCACCATCCCCCGCCCCCCACAGACCTTGATCCTTAGTCTCTTGCCCCAGGAGAAGCAACTCCACTGTGGATAGCTTTCTGAAGAAAAGAAGAAACCACGAGCCCACACGGGGTTTCCCAGATTCTGAGGCAAGGGCAGCAGGAGAGAGGCAGGTTTGGACTCTGCATTTATTCAGGAGGCTAGGCTGAGCTCCTTCCCTGGGGAGATGTAAATAAACGCAAACGTGCAAACGGTCAACGTGGCTCCCTCCTTACAGAGCCAGATGACAAAGTGAAGTAAGATTCCATGAGAGGGAAACTTGGGGAGCTCAGAAGTTTATTGGGCTCCCTTACAAAGCAAGCGGGACCCCAAAGCAGCCACACCCTGAAAGCCTCACCCAGGATGGAATAGTGTACCCCAGCTGCGAGTCTCCACTTCAGTTAGTCTCCCACGGTTAATACTCCAGCTCCCCGGAGATTTGCCATTTGGGCAGAATCATATCCTCATGCCTGGGAGGTTCAGGGAGAGCTAGACTCTCCATTGAGGGTCCAGTGACCGACCCCACCCCCACTGTCTCTGAGGGAGGCACGTAGGTCCAATCAGGCTCCTGCCAGTGATCGCAGTTGCCCTGATGGTATTGACAAATGCAGTGGACAGAGACCCAGCCACTGCCTTATCCACAGCCTGGAGCCTTTTTGTTTGCTATCCTGAGCTCTGCACCAAGTCCGCCTCTGGCCATGCTTAGCTCCTAACCCTGAACCTTCCGGTCTCCCAAGGTGCTTGACAATAAATTCCAGTTAGACTCCAGCCATAGACCCTGCCCACCCCGCCTACCCCACCCACCCCCTCCCTCCCCTCCTCTGCCTGCCCCCCTCCCCGCCGACCTTCACCCTGCCCGCCTTCCCCTGTCCTGTTATCCTCTGTACTCTGTCCTGCTGGGCTCTCAATTTTTCTTGTTTGTTTGTTTGTTTTTTAAATCACAACTGATGCTGATCCTGTGCTCCCTGCCGAAGAGCCAGAGTCCCCAGGCTGCACAGATCCACAGCAAGAAAGAAACGGTCCACATTTCCCATGAGGCCTGCAGTACAAGATTATTAATCGGGATTTTTGCATCTTCGATAGCTCTTAGCCGCCTTGAGCAGCGGGAGCAGGGGAACAGGTCAGTAGGAGCTGAGGAGTGTGGAGCATCAATGGCTCTGAATATGAGAGGCCAGATGATCAATCACCGACGGGCCCCTGCCCAGCCATTCCACCCCAGCACAGACCTTGGGCGGTCTGTGGCGGGGAAAGTGACTGCGGAGACGGAGACTGAGACTGTGGAAGCGGCTCACATCACTCACTAACCCACGGTTCAGTGACTTCATCAGACACCCACACTTCTGAGCTGGGGAGACAGCCTTGCAAGTGTGAGGGTCAGAGGTCAGAGCCTTGGCAGCCATGGGAAAGCCAGTGCACGGTGAGGTAGAAATGAGGTAGAAATGAGAACGAGGTGGATAGCTGGGCTGGTGAGCTCCGGGTTCAGAGAGAGAGACAGACAGACAGAGACAGACAGAGACAGAGACAGAGAGATAGAGACACAGAGACAGAAAGACAGACAGAGACAGAGATAGAGACAGAGAGATAGACACAGAGACAGAGAGAGACAGAGAGATAGAGACAGAGAGAGAGATATTGAGGAAGATATCCAACATCAACCCCATCAACCTTGGGTGTCCATTCTCTCTCTCCCTCTGTCCTTCCCTCCTCTCTCTCTCTCTCTCTCTCTCTCTCTCTCTCTCTCTCTCTCTCTCTCTCCCCTCTCTCCCTTTCCCCATCTCCCTCACACACACACAAACCTACACACATACAAACATGGATCCCATACATATATGCACACACACACACACACACAGGTATATATGCAACAGAGAGAAAGAGACACAGACAGAGAGAAAGATGAGAGAGAGAGAACATGAAGAGAACTCAGGGAAATGTCGGTCATGATCAATACTGTGCAAATATGGGCTGCTATTGGCTGGTATCTCTACCCCCACAGATGCCAACTCAATGGTGTCTCTATTCATACAATAAATGTCTAGGAAATGATATGCAAATTCAATAAAACCACCTTCAAGGCCACAGAGCGAGGCCACATTATAAAGAGAATTTACAGTCACCATCTAGCATGACAGTTAAGGCACAGGCTCTGAAGTCCTGCAGATCTAGACTCTGTCATTTGCAGGCCGTATGGTGCTATGAAGCTGACCTACCTTTTCTGAGCCTCACTTTCCCCATCCAGGAAAGAGCAATCTTGACCCTTCTGCCCAAGCGATCGATCAATTGATCGATCGATCTATAGCTCTTAGTGATTCGAGCTCATTAAGTGAGTGCCATCAGACCCCGAGTGCCCTCCCCTTAGGCTTACCTCGCGAAGACAACCCTTTCCATGAAGATGAAGTTCTAACAGGCCCACCTTGTGCAGAACTAGTAAACTAATAAAATGATTTGGATCTTCCAAAATGAAGTCATAGGCCAGAAGGAGACCCTCTACCTTTTTCTATAAACACAAATCCCTGCAGGGGTTGGGGGGTATCGAACATGTGTTTGTGTGTCAGCTATTTACGGAAGCTGTCGGGTTTTATTTCCCTGAATCTGAAGATGCTAATGGAGCGAGTGCAACAGACGGAGCCAGAGCGCCTTCCCAAGCTCTCGGGAAGGTTGGCTTTCTGCAGGCATGTTGACAGTGGTATATTTAGGCTGTTAATCACACCCAGAAAGAGTCCCACCTATCTCAAGACAGGGCAAACCCAGTTTAGGCTCAAATTAGCAGCTAGCTCCCTATAACCCCCTCCCCTCCCCTCCAACCTCAAACTACTCAGGGGACTTTGCTGGGAAATTCTCCCCAACCCACTAAAGCTCATCGCTCAAGGTCAGCTACTAGGGCAACCTCGTGACCCACGTCCTTGGAGCTGAAAAGCTGTGTGTCAATCACCTGTAGGTATAAGAAAGCACCGTTTATTAATTCCCTAAAGAAAATCCAAGGGAAACAGCAATCAGGATTAAAACATTTGAACAATTTCACCCATGTTGGGCATCATGGGAGCTACCACTAGGGACCTGGGATTCAAAGATTTACCTGATCGCCTCATGCCCATACCAGCTCTAAACTGTACTAACAGACAATGAGTCACATTCAGAACAATAAAGACAGATAGATAAATCAATCAAACAAACTACCTTAAATATAAGCATGAAGACAGACCCCTCAGGTCCAAAGCTGGCAATGGTGGTCTCCACCCATCATCCCAAGACTTGGGAGCCTGAGGCATGAGGATGATGAGTTCAAGGCCAGCCTGGACCTCCTGTAAGACCCATCTCAAACAAGCAAAACCATGGCCTTTAATCAATCCCAGCACTCAGGAGGCAGAGGCAGGAGGATCTCTGTGAGTTCGAGGCCAGCCTGGTCTACAGAGTGAGTTCTAGGCCTTTCAGGACTACGTGGTGAGACGCTGTTTTAAAATTAATAATAATAACAAGAAGAGGTGCACAGGCAGAGCCACACCCCTCAGGGGTCATGGGTCTCAGAAAAGATTGGGTGTGAAGAGGAAAGAAAAACTCCACTGAGCCTCAGAACTCCCCACCCCTCTGCTTGCAGTCTACGCACTGAAATTCATTCATACCTTCAAAATCAATACGCATGAGATTCCCACAGCCATCAGAGGTGAAGTCCATGTCACTATCCACCATCAAGGGAGGCTCCTCCCGGCCAGCTCGGATTTGTGCTTTCTGTTGTAGTTGGTTCTCATGCCGTCCATACGTCTAGAAATGAGCCTGAGCCTGACCTGGACCAGAGGAGGCTCTCTGACCATTAGAGAAAAGCCGGCCTTTCTCAGAAATGTGGGTAACTGGTTCCCATCTGCCAAAAGGAGTCACAGCCCTTCTCTGGCGGGACCCCAGTCTCCTCTGGCAGAACCTGCCATCGCACATGAAAGCCCACCCAGGCTTTGGGGTTCCCTTGGTTTCTCAGTGCCTGTTACACATTCTGAAGCCCAAGCTCCCAGCCCCATCCTCCTCAAAGCTACTCATCCTCCTTAGAATCCAGATGAGATCTCTCTCTCTCTCTCTTTCTCTCTCTCTCTCTCTCTCTCTCTCTCTCTCTCTCTCTCTCTCTCTCTCTCTGAAACTTTTTGATTGGCTTCAAACTAAGTCAGGAAATCTATTCAAATCTTTTGTCTCCTTCTCCTTCTCTCCTTCTCTCCTCTGGACATTCCCAGTTGCCTCCGGATGTCTTTCTCTTAACTCACAATAAAAACTTTCTCCTAAGAACAGAGTGGCCATTCCAACAGTTTCTTTCCTATGCCCCTTGCATGCGGCAGTCAAGGTTGATTTTAGTGTTTGTAATGTGAGTGTGTGTGTGCACGCGCGCATGCGTGTGTGTGTGTGTGTGTGTGTGTGTGTGTGTGTGTGTGTGTTTTGCAGGGGTAGCTTGAGAATCCAGCGTCTGTGGAGAGGTCTGAGAACCACTTGTGGAAATTAATTCTCTCTTCCTACCATATGTGTTCTTGTAATGAAGTTCATGCCAACAGGCTAGGCGCAAAACACCTTTCTCTCTGTCCCTGTGGTCTGCGCACTAAGGCAGAAATACTATCCCATTTGCCTACAAGGATCATGTGCTTAATGGAGAAAGCCTATGTGCTAGGGCTGTGGTTCTCAACCGTCCTAACGCTGTGACCTTTAATACAGTTCCTTATGTTGTGCTGACCCTCCACCATAAAATCATTTCATTACTATTTCGTAATTGTCATTTTGCTACTGTTATGGATTGCAATATAAAGATCTGAGCTGGAGAGATGGCTCAGCGGTGAAGAACACTGACTCTTCTTCCAGAGGTCCTAAGTTCAAATCCCAGCAACCACATGGTTGGTGGCTCACAACCATCTGTAATGAGATCTGACGCCCTCTTCTGGGGTGTCTGAAGACAGCTACAGTGTACTTAGATATAATAAATAAATAAATATTGAAAAAAAATCTGATATGCAGATCTGACACTCAACCCCTGTGAAAGGGCCATGCAACCCCCAAAGGGGTTGAGACCCCCAGGTGGAGAACCACTGGGCTAGAGGCACTTCACGTGTGGACAAGTGTTGGGCATGAGTCAGGTAGCACAGGGCCGGTGACTGAATACAATGGAACGTATTAAGAAACACACAAAGAGCACGTGTGCGTGCAGCAGAAATGGAAGCCAGTAGGAACCGGTACTGGATCTTTCCTACATGTTCCCGGATCTGTGAAACTGCATTCAGAGCACCACGGTAGTACAAACTGCTATGATATGAACAAGGAGAGCCGACTGTACATAAAAGCCGCAGACACCTGCCCATAAATACATGGTTTGTCTGTTTGTTATAAGGTGAGTCTGGTAAATCTGGCTCAGCGGTTAAGAGCACTGACTGCTCTTCCGAAGGTCCTGAGTTCAAATCCCAGCAACCACATGGGGGCTCACAACCTTCTGTAATGAGATCTGACGCCCTCTTCTGGTATGTCTGAAGATAGCTACAGTGTACTTACATATAATAATAAATAAATCTTTGGACCGGAGCAAGCAGAGGTCCTGAGTTCAATTCCCAGCAACCACATG
>NC_034612.1:7214546-7260582 GCF_900095145.1 Mus pahari | reverse complement strand
GGGGAGGAGGGGAGGGGGAGGGGAGGGGGAGGGGGAGGAGAAGGGGAGGGGGAGCAGAAAAGAACAGGACCTGGAGAGATGGCTCATCAGTTAAGAGCACTGGCTGCCTGCTCTTCCAGAGGATCTAGTTCAAATCCCAGGACCCACAGAGTGACTCACAACAATCTGTGACTTCTCTTTCAGGAAACCCAGTGGCCTCCTCAGGCACCGGGCACACACATAACAGACAAACATGCATGTAGGGAAAACAATATATATATATATATATATATATATATATATATATATATATATATTGTTTTTTATGTTTTTTGTTTTTTGAGACAGGGTTTCTCTGTGTAGCCCTGGCTGTCCTGGAACTCACTCTGTAGACCAGGCTGGCCTCAAACTCACAAATCTGCCTTCCTCTGCCTCCCAAGTGCTGGGATTGAAGGCGTGCGCCATCTTTATATTTGAAGTTGAGGTTTCCCTTCAGCCCCTGCTACTTCGGGAACCTCCCGCTCCTAATTGGCTCTGTGCAGCCAGCGAGACAAAAGCTCCTGACAAACCTAAGCAGAAAAACCATCTCTTTTGTAGCGAACCGGCGGCAACTACAGAGATTCACGGCTGCCCAAGATGCTGAGAATAAGTACCGGGTGGGAACTCTGTCACTTACCAGGTTATTTAATAGAATCCCTCCCTCCAAAGCTCAGGGAACGCTGAAGAGGCGGAAGGATGTAAGAGCCGGAAGACCAGGAGACAGGCTGACAAATTCCATCCTTTAGACAGAGCACGACCAGTGTAATCAGGAAACCCAAAGCAGAGAAGGTTACTTGCCCAGGGTCTTCACAACAGCCAAGGGTGGGTGGGAGAGGGGCTCATGGAGCCTGCCCGTTATCGCTGAACTACTACCCACGGATTTGCTCCGGGATGTGTGTGCCCTCTGGTGAGTCTACCAGGCTCCACTGGACACTTCTAATGCCTCAGCCACACAGACGTCCCTGGACAGACCCAGAGCGACAGAGGCAAAGAGAAGACAGGGATACAGGAAGGGGATTAGTAAGAAAGAGGAAGAAGCCGGGCGTGGTGGCACACGCCTTTAAACCCAGCACTTGGGAGGCAGAGGCAGGCAGATTTCTAAGTTCAAGGCCAGCCTGGTCTACAGAGTGAGTTCCAGGACAGCCAGGGCTACACAGAGAAACCCTGTCTCGAAAAAAACCGGGGGGAAAAAAAAAAAAAAAAAGAAAGAAAGAGAAAGAGGAAAGAGAAGACAGGGTCGGAGGGGGATGAGAGAGATGGCTGAGGAAAACCAGAATGCTTTCCATACCTGATTCAAAAATGTCATAAAATAAATGTAATTAATAATAATAATAATAATAATAAAGCACTGGAAATTGTCTCCTGTGATCTCTGCTCACTAAGGGGAAGACAGCTCGTGCTGGAAGTTTTAAATTATTGTTTATGTATATGAATGTTTAGCCTGCGTTTGTCTGTGTGCCACATACGAAGTGCCAGGAGAAGGTGCCAGGGGAAGGTGCCAGTCGGATGTCCAGGACTGGAGTCAGAGCTGGTTGTGTGAGGAGACATGTAGGTGCTGGGAGTTGAACCCAGGTCCTGTGCAAGAGCAGCCAGGGCTCTTAACCACTGAGCCATCTCGGCAGCCTCTCATGTCCATCGTTTGAGTTAATTTTCCAGGCTTCCTCTAGGATGCTCACACTCAGTCGGATCTGGCACACCACACAGCAGCACAGCGGCAGCAGCAATGCCCATGAACATCATCTTCTATGGCACAACTAAATAATGCTCAACTTGTACCTGGACCCTCTCATCCCTACCTACCCAAGAGGCAGGTCCTGAGGGCCCTTCATCCTCCAGATAGAAAATCAACATCGCAGTTGATCCAAGAAACACAGCTAATGAGGAAAAAAAAAAAAAAAAACCTCCACGCACACCTGGGATGAGAGAGAGAGAGAGAGAGAGAGAGAGAGAGAGAGAGAGAAAATCTTGTATATATCTGTCTCTCTGCCTTTGTGTGCTTGTGTATATGTGCATATGTGTGTCCATCCGTCTGTGTCTATGTGTTTATGTATGTGTGTGTGCACACGTTTATCTGAGTCTGTGTGTGCATATGTGTATATCCGTCTGTCTATTTGTTTGTCTGCATCTGTGTGCTCATGAGTGTTTGTGTGCGTGTCTGTCTGTCTGTCTGTCTGTATCTGTGTGTGCACATGAATGTTCTGCCCAGGATATCAAGCAACGTGGCTTCCTTTGGATTTGGAGTCAAACCATATAGAAAGAGAAACAAGCCACCACTCTCCCGATATGATCCTCGGCTTCCGTCCTAGACAAAGTCTCGCCAGGGCACCCTCTTCTCTACCGCACATGTAGATGCCCTACCAGGGCGCCCTCTTCTCTCTGTAGATGCCCTGGTCACTCGCTGACAGGGAGAGAGCTCTGGTGTGATACTCAAAGCGGCCCCTGCGGATAGCACTCCAAGTGCCCGATAAGCATCTCTCAATTAGGATTCTGAAAGCTGCAGCTTTAGAGGCAAATTGTAAATTCGATTTGCATTATGCTCCGACGCTTCGGATAAGATAATGGCTAGTATCGAGATGGAGGGACCCAGCCAGTGCCACCCGCCCCCTCCCCCCCACCCCCAACCTCCGTGCCTCTGCAAGAGCTCTGGGCACCTCAGATGACCCATCCTCCTGGTCAAAGATCTGCACTCACACTGGAAGGAAACTCACCCAGAGTCACAGCCGAAACAGTTACAGACGGCCACTCCTGGCAGCAACAGACTAGTGACCTTCGCCCTCTCACACCCGCCAAGAAACACTAGGAAAATGCAACAGGAGGTTGCAGGAAGTGGTTCAACCTTGAGGCCCACCTGGGCTACCTAACAAAGCGCTACCTCAGAGAACCCCGCCACTATTCCGGGCTAGACCGCCGCTATTCCAGGCTAGACCGCCTTCTGCAAGCATCTGGAGAGGCGGGACACATACCCTGTCCAACCTTACATCCCGAGGTTCTCCAATCCCACCTGCCATGACTAGCTGTGTGTCATTTGGGAAATTACTATACCTCTCTGTGGCTCCTCCATTTAGTCATGTGTTGGAGGTATTTAGCTGGTCCCATGGATAGCCTGAGGAATGGGATACTCATGGGGAAGATCGTAAGTTTGAGACCAGCCTGGACTGCAATGTTTCTAAGGGAGAAAGAGAAAGAGGAGAAGGACGGGAAAGGGGGGAGGGAGGAAAAGAGAGGAAAAAGGAAGAAAAGGAAGAAGAGGATGAGGGTGAGGAGGAAGAAGAGGTGGTGGAATGAGGAAGAGGAAGAAAAGGAAGAGGGAGAGGATGGGGAGGAAGAGGAGGAAGAAGAAGAGAAAGGATAGGGAGGGAAAAGGGGAGGAAGAAGAATGAGGAAGAAGAGGAAGAGGAAGAAGAGAAAAAGGATGGGAAGAAAAAGAGGAAGAAGAGAAGGAAGAGGAGAAGGAATGAGGAAGAGGAGGAGGAAGAAGAGGAAGAGTCTGAGGAGGAAGAAGAGGAGGTGGAATGAGGGAGAGGGGGAAGAGGAGGAGGAAGAGGAGGAAGAGGATGGGAAGGAAGAAGAGAAGGTGGAATGAGGAAGAAAAAAAGGAAGAGGGAGCAGATGGGGAGGAAGAAGAGGAGAAGGAATGAGGGAGAGGGGGAAGAGGAGGAGGAAGAAGAGGAAGAGGATGGGGAGGAAAAAGGGAGGAAGACGAATAAGGAAGAGGAGGAGGAATGAGGAAGAGAAGGAAGACGAGGAGGGGGAAGAGGAGGAAGAGGAGGCCATGGGGAGGACTCTGAGTGCTCACTGTGATCTAAACTGACCCTGCCCATGAGGATCAGGACTGAAAACATATCTGTGCTCTGGATGGATGAGTCCATCTCCTAAGCACAAACCCTAAGCCCAAGGAACGCTCCAGCCAGGAAAGCTCCCAACAGCTCGGAAGTTTCTCAGGGAGAGGAAGGAAACCCCAAGTTTTCCCAGGCAGCTGGATCCAGGGACATGAATCCATGATCATTCGGGACTTCCCTCAGTGCTCATCGCTGGCTGGACATGGGGCAGAGCCTGCGGCATGTGTAGTCATGGTTCTCAACCTGTGGGTCTTGACCCCCACATACACAAGGTGATATCAGCTATTTACATGATGATTCATAACAGTAGCAAAATTACCATTTTTAAGTAGCACCGAAAAAATTTTATGGATGGGGGTCAACACAGCACGAGGTACTGTGTTAAAGGGTCGCAGTGTTAGGAAGGTTGAGAACCAACAGCCATTCCTGTGGAAGAGCACTCTCCTCTTCCTACTGTGGAAACAGAGGCACACTGGAGTTTACCCCCAAGGTTACAAGTCACGTCTAGAAGAGGCAACACTGTGATCCAAACCCACAGAGCTTTAAATACTGATAGGCTATAGGCTGGAGAGGTGGCTCAGCCATTAAGAACCTTGGTTATTCTTACAGAGGATGGAGTCCGGGTTTCCCAGCAGCCACATTAGACAGCTCAAAACTGCCTCTACTTCCAGCTCCAGAGGACCGGTGGCCTCTTCTGTGACTGTGCACATCAGCCCAGAATTAAATGTAAAACGCAACATTCTTGATAACGCTATTTGCATCCTATGCGGTTGATGCACACCCAGAGGAAGCCACTGAGAGGTGAGATTCAGGAATACAAACTCAGCCACAGAACCACCATTAAGGGTGTCCCCAGAGACCCACAGGCTGAGCTGGCTCAGCAGCCTGGAGAGATGTTGGCCGGTGGTAGATCCTTTAGGTGGTGAGTTCTGATGGGAGGAAGTTAGGCCATTGTGAGCATGTCCTGGAAAGGATCCTGGGACCTGCCCCTGCCTGCCTTCCTCTGGCCTTCCACAGACTGGAAAGCAGCAGAGATCAGCTATGGCCAGAAGCTCTCAAACCTTTCATCCTTAGAAGTCGATTTTCCTCTGGCGTTTTGTCACAGCAATGGAAAGCTAATTAGCATAACACAACAGTCAAAAACAAAATCAAACAACAAAAACCAGGACAAGGGATCCAGCTCCACTGGTAAACTCATATCCCACCTAAAAGCACCAACAGCCACCTACCTACAGCTCACGAATCTTTGTCACGCTGTGATGGCTAGTCACAAACAACCAAGGTCAACTTTCTCACTACCTTGACTGGCCAACGCCTTTTCGTGATGGTGCTCGCTGTTAAGAGATCTATCCCAGCACTTTCAAAGTCCTGTGCTCCATCCAGAGACAGAGACAGGGAGACTGACACCGGTGACCCTGAGTTTCAGATGCACGTGTTTCTTATTAGTGCTTATTCATTGCACACAATGTTGGGGCTCAGTGGCCATTTGCATGCATCTATACAATATATCCGGAGAATATCACCCAGCAACATTTTTAGCATTGGTATTTCTAGACCTACTTAAGACTATTTGTCCTGTACCTGAAAGTCCAGTTCGGCAGCATTATACCGGCCACCCCTTGGTCGGCTGCATCGTGGAGTCCTGGTTAAGTAAACCTGAACCTTTAACTTTCCCAGGATCCTCCAGGTTTCTATTAAGATTACCTGGATTACCCAAATCACAAAGTGACTATGTGAGGGGCAGAGTAAAGACCCAGGCACTGTGCTCTGGTTTTCTGCACACTGACTGTCTCCAACAAAGAGGAGAAGGCCGGATGATGTCTGGCCACACTGGGCTGAAGTGGCCTGGCTGACAGAATATTATAGCATAAGCCCACAGGCATTGTTACAGACAATGACTTGAGACCTGGATGGCTGGCTGGGCGAGACACCGGTAATGTATCGTAATGTATCCTTTACCAGGTTGCAGCGAGATTACAGCTCACATCTAGAAGAGGCAACACTGTGATCCAAACCCACGGCGCTTTAAATGGTGTTTCAAAATGTAACTTATGGGGGCTGAGAGACAGCTCAGCTACTAAGAGCGTTGGCTGTTCTTGCAAGAGGATCAAGCTGGGCTTCCAGCACCCACATCAGACTGCTCCAAATTGCTTGGAATTCCAGGCTGTGATTGCTTCCAATGACTAGTAGCCCAGATTGGGACTCCCAGATGACACACCTGTTAGAACCTATTGTCGCATCCAGCCACTCCCACCATAGCCTCTAGGAACAGCAGCCCAGGTATCCTTTGGGGACCATTGCTGGTCCATGGCACTTGGGAAGGGCCGAGCTCACTGCTTGAACTGACCAATGAAAGCAATGTGTCTTCCTGAAGCTCGGAATAGAGAAATGGTCATGCCTGACAGGTGAGAAGGATGTCCCACATATCCATGGGAGCCACGTGGAAATTAGTGTGCACTTCCTGTAGGGCAGCTGAGGGAAGAGGATGCCAGTGTGAGGCTCCCAGCCCACACTGTCACCACAAAGAGAACCTGTTGGCTGAACATGACTGGAAGGAGCTGGAGCTGAAAGCCAGGGGTCACCCCTCACCTCTAAGTAGCTGGGTCCCATCTGAGTTGGTGCTCCCCCAAAACTCCCCAGTTACATACAGTCAAGGAGCAGCGGATTTGAGTCTGTGTCTATTTCTTGCAACCAAAAGAGTTCAGATGATTACAGCCATAAATTTCAATTGTGGTTTGGTTGTTATTGTTGTTTTTGGTTTTGTTTTTGTTTTTCAACCATGGGACAGGCAAGGTCCAAACCCCGTTCTCAGTATCTGCCAAGTTACTGAATTACTAAGCTGCTAAATATATCCAGCATCCGACCACAGTCCACCAGTCTTCGAAGCACCATCCCTAACTCATGGCCTCTAAGGGTCTTCGGTGTCTGTCCTCAACCCACTGATGGAAGGAGACATGAAAACTCCAGGCAGCTTATGTGACTCCTCTGCCCCAAACCCTCCAGTCTGTCTCTCCCTATCTGGTCTTCACAGGATTCTAAAAGTCCATGATTTGGCCCCAGTTCACTTCTTGATCTGATTTTTCATACTCCGTTCTGGTCCCATACCTTTCCCAGCTTTTCCTCTGAGACCACAGGACCTTTGCACGAGCTGTCAGCTCATTCCGAATCTCTTCTCCCCAAGGGGCACCACAGACCTCTCATTTCTCGGGGTCTCTTTTCAAACGCCACCGCTCCCAGATATACACCCCACCATCTCCATTATGTATTACATTTTTAAATTCTTGTTTGACCGGGGGGGGGGGGGACTCATGCACCTGTGGAGAAAGGAGGTCAGAAGGCAGAGTCAATTCTCTCTCCTACCATGTGGGTCCCGGGATCAAACCCAGGTGGTTAGCCTCAGGTTTAGGAACCGTTTCCTGCTAAGTCAGCTCTGCAAGCCCCACCTTCTCTCAGGCTTATCAGCACCCTCAGTTTCGGAATGTGTGTGGAGGTCAGAGGTCAACTTTCAGAGTCATTCTTCAACATCTGTCCACATTGGGTTTTGAGCCAGAGTCTCTCTCACTGGCCTAGAATGTGCTGGGTGGGCATGAGCCCCGAGTGATTCAACACTGGGAATACACGCATTCACCGCACCTGGCTTTTCATGTTGGAGCTGCATATTGACGCTGAATGTCAGACTGAACAGTAGGCGGCTTTACAGAACTGGCTCTGTTCTCTTTTTTTCTAAGATTTTTTTTTTTATATATATATATAAGTGTTTTCCCTATGTGTACATCTGCGTGCCACGTGCGTGAAGTGCCCATGGAAGCTAGAAGAGGGTGTCAGATGCTCTGAACTGGGGTCACACACTGTTGTGAGCCGGGAACTCAAGTTGGGTCCTCTGCAAGAGCAATGAGTGTTCTTGACCGCTGAGCCATCTCTCCAGGCCTCTTCCCCCCCAACCCAGACAGAGAGTCTCACTTCGTTACCCTAGCTGGCCCAGAAATTGCTAAGTAGACCAGGCTGTCCTCAAATCATAGCGAGCCTCCTCCCTCTCCCTCTAGAGTAACGGGGTTAAGGGCGTGCCAGCATGCCAGGCAACTCTCTGTCTCGATCTCTGGTGGTCTGTCTCCTAGAATGCTTGCTGAGTGCGTTGTCATCAGGCTTCTCCCTAGTTCCCTCCCCCTAGTTCCCTCCCAAACCTATTCCTCCGGCTCAAACGCTGCACCCGCGTTAAGGGTTCTCGAGTCTGGACGACCCAGGAGAAAGAAAACAGGTCTCTCAAACAGGAGGACAGCCCCTAGGGAACAGCTGGAGCTGGAATGCCCAAGACCCCTCCGAGACCCCTCCGAGACCCCTCCGAGACCCCTCCACTGTACTGTCCCAGCCCCTGCCCAGCTCAGCAGACAAGCAAAGATGGCTGGCTGGAAGAAGCTGTGACTACACACAGAGAGGACTGGCTGGGGATGGGGGTGGGGACCGGGGCCGTGGGGGAGGTGAGGGGGAGTCCGGCTCTTAATCTCAGTTCATTTAGGACTGCTCTCTTCCTCGCTAATCTAATCAAACAATGGCCGGCCTCTAAGCAAGCTACTAATGAATTTTTCATAACCCCGCGGAGACGCTTTCTCTGCTGTTGTTGATAGTAACGGAGCGAGGCCAGAAAACATATTTCCACTCCCCAATCTCTTCTCTCCCAACTGCACCTCCTCGAGCTCCACCCTTGCAACTCTTGAGTCCTACGCATCCCGGCATCCCGGCATCCCGGCATCCCGCGCAGCGGTCTCCCAAGGTACTGGGTGTGCCGGGCTGCTAACAGAACCTGCCTCTACCTTAGGGGACCAATCAATCCACGTTAGGCTTTCAAATCGTATTTGAGAAGTGGAGACGGTCGATTAGAGGGGCTTATTCAATTTGGCCGGTGACACGCCTCGCTCTCCTATGAAACGCAGCCAGGAAGTCAGAGGAGGGAAGGAAAGATGGACTGCTGGTCTCTGGGTTTCCCAAAGGGCCTGGGGCTCTGGAGATTTCAGCCGCTTTAGAGTTTGTCTGGTACCCTGATGCCTTTCTGAGTTTCTGGGTATTCTGTTCCTTCTCTCTTGAGCATCCTTTCCTTGTGAGCATACGATCTCAACTTTAATGCTGTTGGGTCTCAAACCCAGGACGCGTCCCACTCAGTACCTGCAGCCTCCACCCTGCTCTCCCCCAACATCCCTCTCCGCCTGTGGCCCCACCCAGCACACCTCACCCCGCCCCCTACCTAAGCCACCCCCACCCACCCACCCCTGCCGCGGGCTGGGCTTCCGCTTCCCTTCCCCCAGCTTGATCCCAGCACAACTCAGCCATTTTGGTTTTGGTCCCTTGGGCCTGGCCACGTCTCTTTGCCAGCGACTCTCCCTCTGTCTTTCTCCCTTATATCTACGACAAAAGCCTTTCCCAAACTTTAGGCGTCGTCAGTTACAACTCCCTTTATTTCACTTTGGCATTCAAATGCAACTTGACTAATGTCTGAGAGCCCTTGTCCTGCATCCGGGCGCCAGCAGTATTCCTACCATACAATGATCGCTATTTGTACCTTGTGCTGGCTCAGCAAGGCTCCCGTCCAAAGCAGCCTGCCAGGTCACCTTTTGAAGCAGATGTGAATGGTTGAAGACTAAAACCCATGCTACCGTCTCTTCCCTTTGAGTTATGCTTCAGATTCCAGCCCGGCCCATCAGCGCTGTGACCTCCAATTCCAACCAGCTGGTTCTTTGAGAGGATGGACCTGGGCCAGCCTTTAAACAAGACAGCGTGTTGGGTACTTCAGTACTTGGGAGGTAGGACCTGTAGTCTTCAGTTCAAAGTCATCCTCAGCTACAGAGAGTTTTAGTACAACCTGGGTTACCGACAAAAGTTACAGGAAAGAACTGAGGAAGGAAAGGAGGGAGGGAGGGAGGGAGGGAGGGAGGAAGGGAGGGAGGGAGAAAAAGAAAGGGAAGGGGATGGGGAGGGACACTTGTGACTCTTCAACTGTCCTCTAAGGTGTTTTCAATGACACCCAGGAGCTCCAGCAGGCAGGTGTCTCCCAAAGTGGCTGCTTCAAGGACTTTGTGTATAAATATTTTCATCTGTTGTTCAAGGAAAAACCTGGTTAAGGGATGGCTAGCAGGGAATCTGAGTTTTTAGAGAATACTCATCACTTACTAAAAGTACAGAAATAAGGGGCTGGAGAGGCGGCTCAGCGGTTATGAGCATTTACTGCTCTTACAGAGGACCTGGATGCTCCGTTCCCAGTATCCACACTGAGAAGCTCTGTACAACGGCCTGGAACCCCAACTCCAGGATGTGCACACCGTCCCCTGGCCTCTGAGGGCATCTGCGTGAGTATGGTGTCCACAAACACACAAGAACACACAGGCACATACATAAATAAGCTTTGTAAAGAAATCTGCACATAAGTATTGAAGGTGGAATGTCACAATGCTAGAATTATGCTTCAAAATAATCCAGGGAGGTTTGGGGGGCGTGGGGGAGAACGGTTCACTGACCATAATTTGATTGATGTGTGTGTATGATATTATCTAGCTTGTGGTGGTTTGAATATGTTTGTCCCAAGGAGCGGCACTATTTAGAGGTGTGGCCTTGGTGGAGTGGGTGTGGCCTCGGTGGAGTGGGCGTGGCCTTGGTGGAGTGGATGTGGCCCCATTGAAGTAGGTGTGGCCCTGTTGGAGTAGGTGTATCACTGTGGGCATGGACTAAGACCCTCATCCTAGCTGCCTGGAAGTCAGTCTTCTGCTAGCAGCCTTCAGATGAAGATGTAGAACTCTCAGCCCCTCCTGCACCATGCCTGCCTGGATGCTGCCTTACTTCCTGCTATGATGATAATGGACTGAACCTCTGAACCTGTTAAAACAGGCCCAATTAAATGCTGTCCTTGTAAGAGTTGCCTGGTCATAATGTCTGTTCACAGCAGTAGAACCCTAAGATATGGCCTCATTATATCTTCATCCTTTTTTTTTTTTTTGAGATAGGGATAGGGGCTCGTGTCCAGGCTGGTCTCAAACTCACTATATAGCCAAGGCAGACCTTAATCCTCCTGCCTCCACCTCCCAAATAACAGGATTACAGATGCGCCCTGTTAGGTGCATATGTCCAGAAATGGCGATCTTGGCCCAGCTCAAGCTGGACTACAGAACATTTCCTGGACACTACATAAAAGCCAACATCCCTTGGGAAATGTTGACATGGGCTCCTGTCCTCGAAAAGAAGTCACTTGTGTTGAGGAGAGGGAGATGTGGCTCTCTGTGGACATATGCTTGTGGCTGCAAATCAAAACCTTTGCTGGCCACAGTCCCTATGCAATCCCCTGCCCCCAACACACTAGGCCTCCAGCCCTTTTCACCTCCCTCCCTCTTCCTGCACGATGCCAGCCCCAAGGCTGCTTCAGACCCCACCCCTCTTATAAAGGCAAGGTTTTCTGGCCCTCCCTCCTGTGCTCTCCAAGATCGCCCTGGCCAGGTCCAGTCCACTACTTCCTTTTCTCTCTGCTCTGGACTCTTCCAGATACCCCTGGCTATCCTCTCCCTGTCCCTGTCCCTGTCCCTGTCCCTCTCTTCCTCTCTCTCCCACAAGGCCTTCTTCTCCAGGCACCGTCCCATGGCCCTGCTGGTGGTTTCTTGGCGGTGCCCACCCCCTCACATGCAAGCAGCAACACACCTAGTTATAAGTGCTGGGGACAGAATCCAGGGCTTTGCACACGAGGTCAGCACTCCACAGTCACACAGGTGTGCACATACAGGTATATACACACACAGGTGAGCACACACAGGTGTGCACACAGAGGCATTGTACACGCAGGTGTGCACACGCAGGTTTGCACACTCAGATTTACAGGGAAGTTGCTGATACTCTTGACTGGATAATGGCAAAGTTGTGTTCGATTCCTATGGAATATGAATACAGTCACCACCTTACAGTTCATGCCTGCAACCACAGCTCATTGCATATTCCCTCGGGGACATCAGCACCAGGTGACCTTCAGGGACCGTCATTGCAAATTGCCCCTCTGGTCTAAAGGCCACCATACCAAGGAAACACAGGTACTGTGAGTCAGAAGAACTGAGACGAGGGATCCAAGGTGGAAAGGTCACCCACCAGACTTGAGATCCTGGGTTCCCAGGGTCCCACCCCCACAAGAAAAAGAAAGAAATTAATGCCTGTGTGTCTCAGTCAGAGTTTTTACTTCTGTGATGAAACACGTGACTGTGAGCAATGTGGGAAGAAAGGTTTATTTCACTCACAGTACCATATAATAAATAGTTGAGGGACTGGTGAGATGGCTCAGTGGGTAAGAGCACCAGACTGCTCTTCCAAAGGTCCAGAGTTCAAATCCCAGCAACCACATGGTGGCTCACAACCATCTGTAACAAGATCTGACACCCTCTTCTGGAGTGTCTGAAGACAGCTACAGTGTACTTAAATATAATAAATAAATATTTTATAAAAAAAAAATAGTTGATTATCAAAAGCAGTGAGGGCAGGAACTCAAGCAGGGCAGAAACCTGGAGGCAGGAGCTGATGCAGAGCCCATGGAGGGGTGCTGCTCACTGGCTTGCTCTCCATGGCTTGCTCAGCCTGCCTTCTTATAGATCCCAGGGATGGCTCCACCCACAACGGTCAGGGCCCTCTCCCATCAATCACTAATTAAGAAATGCCCTACAGTCTGATCTTATGGAGACATTTTCACGACTGACATTCCCTTCTTTCAGTTGGCTTGTGTCAAGTTGACATAACATTATCCACCATACCCTGCCTAACCGTTTGGAAGCTGGTGAGACCGCTTTCATAGCTTGTGATAGCTTTCTATCACTCAACACTGCAAAATAGAAAAGTAAGTGAACACACACAAAGGAACCCACGAGAAGTGTTCAGGAGCGAACTCAAGCCTAGCATTGTAAACCTGACCAAAGCCCAAGACTGGGGAGATCACAGGCACTCGCCTGGGAGCCTACTACTGTTGTGCTAAATGGACGTGGGGTCAGACTGCCTTCTAAATATTTATATTTATATGCAGAGATGGGCACTGCTCTCAAGCACGGTCAAAGAAGCATCATTTGCAGTGGGCAGTAGTTAATGCATAGGTCACCATGGGTCAAAGTGCTGAGATTAACTGACTCCCGAATGCTCAACTCTAAACAGGACAGTTATGTGTACCCCGCCCCTACCCCCAGGCTTAGGGAACACTGAAGTAGAGAAGGGGGAAAGGAAGGTGAGAGGCAGAGGAGGGGGAGAATGTGCAAGACCATTTCTGGACATGACGTGGTCATCACAGCCATGAGCACCCAGAAGCTGTGGTTACTTACACAGAACAGATACAAGATGGACTCTCTGCACTGCACCATGGATGGGAGGGCTCTGAGGCCACACCCTGCTCTCAGGAGCCATTGGAAGAGAATGGATGCTGGCTGTAGGAGGACATGGGGTCTTCAGTGGTGTGGCCTTGAGTAAGTGGCCATGCTCCAACACACAACCTCATGCCCCTGTTCATGCAAACAGCCCTATTGACAGGCAGGGGTCATTAAAATCAACAAATAAAACCATGAGAGTAGGAGGTGCTCTAGGGGACAAAGGTTCAGGGGCCAAGGGGCAGGAATAAGAGAGACAAAGGAGACACAGAATACAGTGTGTGTGTGCATGTGTGTGTGTGTGTGTGTGTGTGTGTGTGTGTATGTGTGTAAGCATGTGTGTGTATGAAAATGTTTGCAAGTGTGTGTGAGCATGTATGTGTGAATATGTGAAAATGTCTGTGAGAGAGTGTAGTGAGTATGTGTATGTGAGTGTGTGTATGTGAGTGTGACCATGTGTGTCAGTGTATATGTGTATGTGTAACTATATGTGTGTGTGAGTGTATGTGTGAGAATGTGTGTGTATGTGTATGACAGAATGTGTGTGTGTGTATGTGTATGACTGTGTGTGAAAGTGTGTGTTTGTAAGTGTGAGTGTGTGAATGTGTGTGACTATGTGATGATAGTGTGTCTGTGAGCATGTGTGATTGTGTGTGTAAATGTGTGCAACTGTATATGAGTGAGTGTGACTGAGTATGTGTGTGTATGACTGTGTGTAAGTGTGAGTGTGTATAAGTGTGGCTGTGTGTGTGTAAATGTGAGTGTGTGGGTGTGCACATGCACATGCGCTACGGAATGCATGTGGAGGGCAGAGGACAATTTACAGGAATCATTTATCTCCTCCTACCTTGTGGCTCTGGGGATCAAACCAAGTTCTCAGACTTGTCAAGGAGCGCCTTCACCTGTTGAGCCATAACGCTGGCCCAATATGAACATTTTGTAACCTGAAGAGCCAATCGATTCCCTGAAAAAGCTCCAAGGAGTGGCACATAGAGCCACCATACAGAGCCACACACCATGCACAGCTTCCCAACTGCCTATCAGCCTGATATAGGAAATGACTGTTTTAGAAGAGGAAAACTTGTTTCCAGTTTCCTCCTATAGTGTCCCCACAAACAGATTAATAGAAGTGTTGTTTACAACAGCCATAAAATGAAATTAAATTGAGAGGTTCTTGAATGACCAGATAAATAAATTGTATCTGTGACTGCAGTGGAATATTATTCAGCCATAAAAAAGAAGTATTGCTAAATGCTATAACACAGATGGCCTTTGGGGACATTGGGCTATGTTGAGATAATCTTTTTTGTGCACTGTGTAAAGCTTTTCTTTGTATTATTCAAATGTTGGTTTCTGTGCCGGCATGGAGTGGATTACAGGCCTTGGTCTTGTTATTTTTATTGGATCATCATCTGCCTGAACATTTTGTAAACATTCTTCTCCATCACCTTCTGATTGGTTTAATAACGAGCTGATGGCCTATACGGGAGAGGCAAAGCGGAACTTCCTGACAGAGACAGGAGCTCTGGGGAAAGATTCAGGCATGGGTGATTCGCCAAACAGACAGGAAGAAGTTGGATGTACCAGGACATCGAGAGAGCTAACAGGCTGGGTGGCAAATGTGAACTTGTATAGACAAAGTTCATTAAGTTAAGGCCTGAGCTATAATAAATAATAATCTCTGTGTCATTACTGGGAGCTGGCAGGTCAAGGTAATCAGACTACAGGGGCGAATGAAGAAAAGCACAGGAGAAAGGCCACATTCTGTACGATTCCATGGATGTAAAGGACCAAGAGCTGGAAAAAGATGGCGGCAGGAAACCGATGGACAGATGTCAGGGTGTGATCAAGGTAATGGGGGGAAGGGGGCTGTCTGTCAAGCGTGAGAAATCTGCGTGAATGATGGTTACACGACGTTGAACACACACAGAAAAGCTCTCCACTGTTCCCTTCAGAATGGTTACAGTGCAGGACCCACATGACACACGTTTGATATTTCAGTTTAACAACCTTCAAGAATATAAAAAGTGGCCACATCAGTAACGGTGGGAATGGTTTTCAGAGCAAGGAAAATCCCTAGCAACTTGTCTCAAAAAGGGGAATGGTGAGAGAGTTCTCCTACAAGGTAGGAAAAAACTGGCTCCCACAGGTTGTCCTCTGATCTCTACCTACACAGTACTTCCCCCCCCCCATACCACACACACAATAAATAAATAATAAACAAATAAATAAATAGGGCAAAAAAAATAACTTCAAAAAAGTGAAACTCGTCAAGATATAACCATCATAAATGTAAACACCTAAGACAGCTCAAAATCCATAAAAACGAGGGGGCTGGAAAAGACACCCCATATGCAGAGGGCATCAAGAACAACTAGACAGAATGTCAGCCCACAGAGAGAGAATATAAACAATCCCATCAAGGCCTGAGACCCAGCTCACCATGGCAGAACACTGCCCACATCAACAGCAACCTACATGCTCACTTTGAGAGCGCACAGACACACTCACCAAGATATAACACATCCAGAGTAGTGAACCTTAGATACCTGAGAACTTAAACCATAACAACTGTTGCAGAACTAAACTAGAAAAGAATAGGATGACACTAACAGGTGTCCTAAACACTAAGAATTCAGACACACACACACACACACAAAGATTATATGCATCAGGCCAGGCTTGGTGGTGCATGTCTCTAATCCCATCACTCGAGAGGCAGAGGTAGGAGGATCTTTGTGAGACTGAGGCCAGCCTGGTCTACAAAGTGAGTTCCAGGACAACCAGGGCTATACAGAGAAACCCTGTCTCAAAAAACCTAAAAAAAAAAAAAAAAAGTAAGTTAACAAAGCAGGAAAATATGTATCCAAGAGGAAGCCTTAAACCACCATGTTAGAAAATATTATAAACTGAAGAGTAGTTAAAATGTAAAAGAGGGAGCCACAGTTGACACAGTTCCTGGAAGGAATTTTATGGAAGAAATTAAATAATGAGCATGTCCCAAGTAAACATAAGAACTCACCTCAAGAATATAAAAAAGAGCAAAGTAAGCCCAAAGAAGAGAGTGGAGACATACCTTGAACAAGTTTTTGTTTTGATGGAGGGGTTGGTTTGGGGGGGTTTCGTTTTTTAAGAAATTGGAAGGGAAAAAAGTGAGGATAATGAAACCAAAACATGGTTTTCTTTTCTTTTCTTTTTTTGTTTGTTTGTTTGTTGTTGTTTGAGACAGAGTTTCTCTGGCTGTCCTAGAACTCACTTTGTAGACCAGGCTGGCCTCAAACTCAGAAATCCACCTGCCTCTACCTCCCAAGTGCTGGGATTAAAGACGTGTGCCACCATGCCTGGCCAAAACCTGGTTTTCTGAAAAGAAAAATTAAGACGATAAACCCCTGGCCAGACTGACCAGATCAAGCACAAAAGAGGAGACATCACTACAGATCCTACAGGTGCCGAAGGGGCAAAGCACAGGCACTCTAGATGCAAATTTAACTATTTAAATAAAACCTGCCAACATCCTGAAACCCTTGTCAATTCAAGAATAAGTACTTTACATAACCTTAACACCATTGAAGGGGGCTGGAGAGATGCCTGAGCAGTTAGGAACACTTGCTGCTCTTCCAGAGGACCCAAGCTGGGTTCTGGAGACCCACATGATGGCTCACAACTGCCTGTAACTCCAGCTCCCGGGGACCCAACAACCTCTTCTAGCCCATGGTTACACAGACACAGTGATATATATTCACACAGACACATTCACATAAATGGAAGAATAAAAATAAATGTTTAATAAGAAATTTAATTAATTGAAAACTTTACATGAATACTTTAAAATAAAACCATTTTACATTTCTCTGCTCTACCAGGTAAGCTATTGAAGGAGCAAAATAAAATCATTTTAAAGGACATGAACTGTACTAAAAGATAAAGAAAATAAACTATATGAGCCTACTAATTGATCTAGGAGAAGCACTTGACCAAATGTAAACTCAGAGCAAACCAAGAATAGAAAGGAATGTCTTAATCTTTTGAAAGAAAGGTTAATATACCAAAACAATATCGTTTAAATGCCCAAAACAAGCATCACGATGGTGGAAAAACTGAGTGTTTGCCCCAAAAGACCAGAAGCAAGGCAAGATATCCATTCCCACTGCTCCTATTAAACATCACAGTAAAAGTCTTAGCCAGTAAAATTAGAACTTTAAAGATACAGCTACCCGTATTTACAGATGACACAGTTATCTATGCAAAAAAAAAAAAAAAAAAAAAAAAAAATCCCACAGCATCTATTTAAAAAAAAAAATAAGAAAGCAGTATGTTTATTAAAACCACAAGATGCAATGTCAGCAGGAAAAAAAAAAAGTCACTCACATTTATAGTACTAAAAAGAAACAAACGAAAACCAAAAATTTCCAAGTCCTGTCATTTACCCGCAGATGCAAGAACAAAACGAAACACTTGGTTCGACACTTGCAGGATCGACACACTGAAAACCCTTTGCCAACACTGCACCTTCATGAATGTGGTAGCATTAGACTAGCTCTTAAAATGGAATAGTTTCATGTCCTCCTAACTCCTCCTCTTCCTCCTCCTCCCATTCCTCTTCTTCCTCCTCCCTCTCTTCCTCCTCCTCTTCTTTCTTCTCCCCCTCCCCCTCTTCTTCCTCTTCCTCCCCTCCTCCTCCCCTCCTCCTCCTCCACCGTCTCCCCCTCCCTCTCCTCCTCTCTTCTCTTTTCCTTCTCCTCTCCTCCTGCTTCTTCTTCATCTTCTTCAACGCTGTTCTAGCTACCTAACTCATTGTTCTTTCCCTCTGGAAATCAGCCTGTTTTTAAAACCCTGCTTGGAGGTGGAAGGATGATTGAGAGCTCCTCCTAGGGACTTGGGTCCAATCCCCAGCAACCATACAGTGAGTGGTTCACAACCATCCACACCTCCAGTTCCAGGAAATCAGATGACCTCTTCTGGCTCCCACAGGCAGCAGGCACACAGATGGTGCACACGCATCTCATCTATGCAGGCAAGACACTCATACATAAAATTAAATTAATAAATCTACAAAAAAACAAAACAGAAAAAAAAATATGGCATCAAGGGTCCGTGGAGATGTTTTAGTCAGAGGAGTGCTTGCCACACAAGCATGAAGACCTGAGTTTAGATCTCCAGAAATCATATAAAAATCCAGGTACGGGGGTTAGCGAGATGGCTCAGTGGGTAAGACTGCTCTTCCAAAGGTCCTGAGTTCAAATCTCAGCAACCACATGGTGGCTCACAACCACCCATAATGAGATCTGATGCCCTCTAAAGACAGCTACAGTGTATTCATTTATAATAATAATAATAAATAAGTCTTTGAGCTGAAGCAAGTGGGGTTGACCGGAGCAAGCAGACGTCCTAAATTCAATTCCCAGCAACCACATGAAGGCTCACAACCATCCATATATAGCTACAGTGTACTCATATACATAAAATAAATAAATAAGATCTTTTTTTTTTAAAATCCAGGTACAGCATGACGAAGAGGCAGGAGGACCCCTGGGGCTCACGCTCAGTTTAGCCAAATCACTGAGGTCTATTCCAGAGAGGGACCCCACCTCAAAAAATAAGATGGAGAGTGACGGCAAGAGAAACAACCTCTGACTTCCACAGGTACTCACATATACACACACAGACACACTCACACACACAGACAGACACACACACACAGAGACACATACACACACACACACACAGAGATACCTGTGCTCACACACACACAAAGAAACACTACATACCAGCACACCACGTCACACCCCACATGTACATATAATTATGGGCGTCGAAAATTAAATTTCCCTAAAAGAAAAAGTGGCTACTGAGAGGCACCGGTAATTGCCCAGATACAAGAAATAAGTCAGTAGAGGAGAGATACTCTTTAGAAGGACAGTACATCCAAAAGAAGGGGGAGGGGCTACTTATGCATCCCTCAGAAACACAGTGTAGATCTAATCACATGTTATCTGGTGCAAGACATTTCTGACCAAAGACAGGAAGCCCTCCTTGAGGTCAGGCGCAGCTCTCAGCCCGAACGCCTAAATCTGCGGCGAATGATCATTTGGGCTTCCTTGGATTTTAAAAGGTCTGTTCTATCAGAGACACTACTAGAGGAAAGAAAAAGACAGTAGGCGGAAGGAGGGTTTTGTATCTGAGGAGGGCTCTTGTTCAGGGTCTATAAAGAGCTCTCAAGAAAGCTACCCAAGTGTCCTCGAGTGGGCGGAAAGGTTTGGTTCTAGTTTGCTGTCTGACTCTCTGATGAAACTCTTGACCCAAAGCAACTTGAGAAGAGAGCTGAAGCTTACAGCCCATCGCTGAGGGACGCCAGGGCAGGAACTCGGTGAAGGGAAATGGAGACAGGAACTGAAGCGGAGACCACAGAGAAAGCTGCTCTGTGGTTTCCTTTCTGCCTCTGCTCAGTCTGACCACCTACCTACGGATAGTACCGCCCACAGAGAATCTGATGGACGCAGATCCGAAACTGCCCCCCCAACCCTGCCACCCCGCAGGTGTGTCAAGTTGACAACCAATATCAGCCATCACAGACTTGAACCTACAGAGAGCATTGTGAGAGGTAATCAAACAAAAGTTATGCTCAGCCTTCGGCATCAGAAGGACACAACTGAAACCCATGACAAGGAATATTAAGAGACTAAAAACATATTGTGGCCGGGCAGTGGTGGCGCACGCCTTTAATCCCAGCACTTGGGAGGCAGAGGCAGGTGGATTTCTGAGTTCGAGGCCAGCCTGGTCTACAGAGTGAATACATATATATATTCTGGGGGGGGGGGAGGTAATTGTGGCCAAGCCTGATGACCTGAGTTGACCCCAGCGCCCACAAATAAGGAAATAATAGACAGTTGTTCTCTGACCTTCATATGAGCCACAGCATGTCTCCACAGGTGCCGTGACCTGTGAACTGTCCAGCCTGACACACACAAATAAACCAATAGTGACTGGGGTGGTTTGAATAAAATTGGCCCCCACCGGCTCCTGTAATTGAAGGCTTGGTCATTAGGGAGTAGTGCAACTTGAGAAGGATTAGGAGGCGTGGCCTTGTTGAAGAAGATACTTTGTTTCCAAAGCCCAAGCCAGGCCCAGTGGCTCTCTCTCTCTTCATGCTGCTTGTGGATCCAGATGTATCTATTTCTCCAGCACCAGGTCTGCCTGCCACCTCGCTCCCTGCCATGATGATAATGGACTGACTGACCCTCTGAAACCGTAAACCTGCTGAAATCAAATGCTTTCTTTTATAAGAGTTGCCTTGATCATAGCGTCTCTTCACGGCAACTGCACGGTAACTAAGACAAGGACATCCCAGGAGCTGGTGAAGCCGTGGAGTGACATGCCATAGATACGTAAGTAGGGTTCAACCATGCTGGAAAGCATCTATCTACCTTATAGTCTGGCCACTCCACAGCTTATGTATTTATCCCAGAGAAATTTAAAGTTGGGTTTGCGTGAAGCAATTTCACACGAGTGTTGATAGCACCTCTGTTTCTAATCCCATGAAAATCGAAAAGAGATTAAGAACTAGAAATGTCCTTTAGTAGTTGAGTGGCTAATCATGCTGTATCACACACTACAATGACATACGACTCAGCATCCAAAAGGGAGGAAGGAAGGCTGAGCAGATGGTTCAGTGGATACAAAACTTGCTTAGTAAGCGTGGGGCTCTGAGTTTGGATCCCCAGCATCCACATAAAAGGCTGCAGGTGACCCCTTGTGCCTGTAACTCCATCACTATGGGAGCTGAGACAGGACACTCACTGGGACAGGTTGCAGGTTCTGTGAGAGACTCTGCACCAGGGAAATAAGGTAGAGAATGATTCACCAGGACACCTGACACCATCCTCAGGAGGTCTCCACATGCATGTGAGTGGGAGCGCACGCCTGTGCGCATGTATATATGTGCACACCTACACAAAGGCAGAAAGTACTGGGCCCCGTGCAACTGTGGGGATATAAATCCCACAGACAATATGTGGGGGGGGGGAGCCAATCTCAAGAGCAACAGGTTGAGTGATTTCATGCACTGAACATTCTTTAAAAGATGATGGCCAGGGGCTTGAAGAGACCGGGAGGGAGGGGTGAACTATCAGAAGGAGCACGGAGAGGGCTAGTGGTGGGAGGACCACTCAGCACTGAGGATGGCAGCTTTTGTAGACCTGTGAGTTAAAACTCACAGGACCAAACACTCAGCCAGGTGGTTTCCACCTGGAGTCCCAGCTACTCAGAAGACTAAGACAGGAGGATTACAGGAGTTCAAGGTCAGCCTAGAAAATATAGTGAGGAAGGGAGGGAAAGGAGAAAAAGAAGGAGGGATGGAGAAGAAGAAAATTATATATACACTAAAAACTATAAAAAAAAAAAAAAAAAAAAAAAAACAATGGTGGCTGTGGGCCTGCTCTGCAGGGTAGAGGATCTGAGTTCATTATCCTAGAACTTACATAAGACCAGGCACAGTGGCACACATCTGTAATCCTGGTGCACCTATGCCAATATGGGAGTCACATTCATGAACAAATAGACACATGTATAACATACTCACACACATACACACACACACACACACACACATGCACACAAATATCTTTTAAAAGCTGAAAATTGTAAAAGTCTATGATGTATCATTTCACTTAACATACAGCTCCACACTAGGCAAAAGACACCAATCTGTGGGAGAAAAGGAAATATAAGTTTGGTTGATTTAAAGGCAGGTGAGAGGTAGGCGTGCGGTAAACACTTCACATCTGGATAGAGTGAAATAACATCGCTGGCTCCGCTGCACACATCTGGAGAAGCTCGGTGATGCTCACACAGATCCAGGCTGCAGACAGCAAGCCCTTTCTGCATCAAAAGGAGAGACACTCCTGAGCATAAGCCAATGGCGGGCATGCAGACTTACTCTAGGGGCACACACTCCCGGCTGCCCTTGGACATTGTGATGGGCTCGTGGGTGGAGCAAGGGATTCACAGGTGGACAGATGTGCCATGAAAGAATAGACGGAAGTGTTCCAGGTGGGTAAATGCAACTTTGCTCGATATTTGAAATCTGCCGTCATGAACTTGGGGAGGAAAGCTAACTTATCACCATGTGTTTCTAGTCCCCTGACTTAAGTTCTTGGGTGAGTGTCACAGTAACTCAGGGAATGCCTGCCCTGGAGGGGCTCTCTTTGGAGCTGTGGCAAAGAATTCTATTCTTGTAGCCTGGAGTTTATCTATGTTGCTTTTTGGAATGATCACAAAACACAGATTCTACAAAGTCAGATAAAGATGAAAACACAACGCATGATATGAAACTGATTAAAAACAATGTCCCCCCCCCAAAAAAAAAACCAATGTCCCTGGGTGCCCCACTTCAGGGCCACTTCTGTCCATCTGTTGGCCTCCGTACTGAGTGTGGCTGCCAAACCAGCCAGTCACTCATGGAGGAACACAGGCAAACCCCTCACTCGTTGGGGCTGATGGGGTGCCTCAATGAGTAAAGGCAATTGCCACCAAGCCTGAAGTCACTTCCTGGGACTCATAGCACCATAGAAAGACAAAATTGACTCCCACGAGCTGTCCTCTGACCTACACATACACACACACACTATTACTTGCAATACATAAATGTAATAAAAATGGTTAAAGCAACCTTTTTAGTATGAGAAAAGCTGCATAAAAGTTTCACAATGTAACATTTTGTTGTTGTTGTTTGTTTGTTTTTTAACGCTGTAGCTGTTTTCAGACACTCCAGAAGAGAGCGTCAGATCTCATTGTGGGTGGTTGTGAGCCATCTCTCCAGCCCACAATGTAACATTTTTAAGTTCATAGTTCAGTGGCACCAGAGACTCTGGGCTATTTATTGTATGACTCTTGACTCGCCACTATCATCCCCCAAAAGAATTCATTGGCTCAAATGGAATTCTATGGAAGTTACATATTTGTTACATTGTATCCCCTTCCCACCACAAAACATTACACTTTACTCCACTTTCATTGTCAAAGTCCCAGCACCCAAACAAGGGGAAAGAAGGGGAGGGGAGGAGAACGGAGAGGAAGGGAAGGGAAGAAGAGGAAAGAGGAAGAATGGAAAAGAGATGGGAGGGGGGAGAAGGGAGGGGGAAGGGGGAGAGAAATGGAGAGGAGGGAAAGGGAGGGAAAGAAGAGGAGGGGAGGGGAGGGGAGGGGAGGGGAGGGGGAGGAAAAAGAAAAGAAGGGAGGGGAGCGGGAGGGAAGTAGAGAAGGAGGGGAGAAAGGGAGGGAAAGGGAGATGCCAGTGTTGTCCCCCACAATCATCCCTTGTGCAACTCATGTTTAAAACTTTCTAGTCTCCTCAGAGAGAAAAGGCATCAAGCTACACATAAATTAACTTTGAAATAGCTACACCAGTATATCTAAAATATTGTCATTTCCCTGTGCCCGGTGTACAAACCTAACTGAACTGCTTTCTGTTCTTCATTTGTGGTGGTTCTAAGAAATTGGAAACCTGAGAGCTGTGAGCACAGCGCAGTGTGATCTCAGGTGGGAGCCCACCACACCAGCGAGCTCAGTCTCCTCCTCCCCCCATCTCTGTGGACATCTTAGGTTGTTTCCATGGATCTACTTCAGTTCAAGAACTCCCGCCCGGAGACACTATAGTCAAACAATATGCCATCATTACCATCATTACTAATCTATTTCCATCGCCTCCAGCCATGGCATCTGCTCTAGCCTCACCTCCAGGCCATGCCACCCCTGAAGATGTCAGAATACAGGGTGCCCCTCTCCCTGTTCTTTATCTGCGCCTGCCTTGCCAGGAGACAGCTTGGGTCGAATCGATTACTTTTAAAGCTCTACAAACTCGCTTGTAAAGCTGGATCGACCACTGTTCCAGTCACGACCCACTAGAGAGGCGTTCCAAACTGGAGGAAACCCGCAGGAGAAAAATTGCTCCAGGTTTTCACTTGTTTCTCCTCCTACCCTGTGTACCCCATTTCTCGTCCCACCCCTCCACACACTGCTAAAAGACCCACACAGGGTGGGAAGAGGGGTAAACGGGGAAATTGGTCTATTCTCTTCCTAAAAGTTGAGTCGGAAGCTAGAAAACTCCATAGTAGAAGCTATTCCAAAAGTCAGAGGTGGGGGGCAGTGAACCCCTCAGAAATAATCTCATAATTCAGAGATGCCTCTACAGTGAAGTTGGGGGCTGGTGGGGGGGCATAGGATTGGAGCACACTGGCCTTGATCAAAATCAACTATTATAAATAAATAAATAAATAAAACATGCATCATGCCAGGATTATGGGAAACAAGCCTTTCTCACACTGTTCGTGGAAAGCAGTTTGATAAAATTCATTGAAGGTCCAGAAACATTTAACCTAGAAGTTCCACGTCTAGGAACTAGAGGTAAGCCCCAGCTAAAATCACGTCTGCCACAGGCTCCTTCAGAATGGGAGGTCACAATGCAAGCACAGAACTGCAGCATTTTGGTCAGGATTTATGGAACAGCCTGAGAGTAATATGCAGCCATTGAAAGTAACTCTTAAGGGTTTGCACGACGGCTCAGTGGGGTAAAAGGGCTTGCCATCAAGCTGGGGGACTTGAGTTCAATCCCTAGAACCCACATAAAGAGGGTAAAGAAAATCCAAATTCACAAAATTGTCTTCTGACTTCTATACATGCACTGTAGCACACACACTTACATATGGATCACATACACACACACTCACACACATGCGCGCACACACACACTCATGTACACCCATAATAACAATAAATCAATAAATATTTCTCAATTATATTTTGGACCTGTGGAGATGGCTCAGTCAGTAAAGTGCTTGCTATGCAAATGGAAGGATCAGGGTTTGGATTCCCACCATCCACACACAAAAACCATCTGGCCCACTGTAGCCCCAGGTCCTGGAGGTCAGAGACAGTGAGAACCCTGGCTCTTAGAGGCCAGTCAGCCTAGCTAAATCTGTACAGTCCAGGTCCAAGGACCCTATCTCAAAAAAAAATTAAAAAATAAAAAAAAATAAGGTAGAGAGTGACTGAGGAAGACACTTGATGTCAACCTCTGGCCTCTATGCACACATACACACATGCACACACATACACATACATGCACACACACACATACTTGCACATACACTTATGCATTCATGCATGCACACACAAACACACATACATGCACATACATGCACACACACTCACACACATACTTGCACATACACTTATGCATTCGTGCATGCACACACAAACACATGCAAACACACTCACACACACCGAACAGCACCTGAATAATCAGGTAAGAGGCACTCAGTACAGGGAGTGGCCTCATAGCTCTGGGCTCCGTCCAGGCTCCGGCTTAAGCAGGACAAGTCCGCAGTGACCGTGGCGTGGACTTGCCCTACCAGTCTTCCTATCCTACATCACAGCATCCACATCAACTTCTAGAGCCCAACCCCAACACCGCTTGTCCTTTTGAGATAAGTCTTGCTGTAGAGGCCAAGCTGGCCACAAATCACCGAGATCTGTCGTCTCTGCTTCTCCGGTCCTGGGATTAAAGGCGAGCACTGCAGCGCCTGGTATACAATCCTCAATTCTTTGCCTTCCTTCCCAGGCTCCATACCCTGTTTCTGGGTACCTCTCATCCTGCCCTACCCTGACTCCACTTCCCCAGCAGTGTGCCTAACTCAATCCACTCCGGAAGTTTGTTCATACTGTGCCCTCAGCCCGGAACACTCTTGCCCAGGGGAGGATCTATGGTCAACTCACACGCATTCCCCTGTTCCCTGCACCTCTGTTTAGTTTCACGATCAAGATGAATATTCAAATTAGATTAAAATATTCAAATGCGGGCTGGTGAGATGGCTCAGTGGGTAAGAGCACCCGACTGCTCTTCCGAAGGTCCCGAGTTCAAATCCCAGCAACCACATNGTGGCTCACAACCATCTGTAATGGAGTCTGATGCCCTCTTCTGGTGTGTCTGAAGACAACTACAGTGTACTTACATATAATAAATAAATAAATAAATAAATAAATAAATAAATAAATCTTTTAAAAAAAAAGTCAGCTTTGAGAAAATTAATGCTACAACCATCCTTAACAAGATCTGACACCCTCTTCTGGAGTGTCTGAAGACAGCTACAGTGTACTTACATATAATAAATAAATAAATCTTTAAAAAAAAATATTCAAATGCTTCCCAGTGCTTCCTAGCTCCTGGGATAGCGGCCATGTTGACTCTGGCTTGTCCATGCCCCATGGCTGGCTAATGGGTCACTTGTCACATTTGGAAACAGAGCCTAAAGATGACAGGCACTGGGGACTGTCCTCTTACAACACTGCCTCTACCTCATTGGGAGAAAACCAGGTTAACCCTCTGAAGTAATGTTGGGCGGATACTGAGGCAGCCAGCCATGTGAGGAAACATATCCTCAAGACTTAATGGAGCCATTGGATGAACACAAGCTCATTAGAACCCAGGGTAGCCACTAATCCTAAGGTGGCTTTTTCTATAGGAAAGGCATCTATGCAAAATCGTGTGTGTGTGCGCATGTGTGTGTATTTGTGTGGTCAATCTCAGATGTTGTTCCTCAGTCGTTTTGTTTTGTTTTGTTTTTTTGTTTTGTTTTGTTTGTTTTTGTTTTTTCAAGACAGGGTTTCTCTGTGTGGCCCTGGCTGTCCTGGAACTCACTCTCTAGACCAGGTTGGCCTCAAACTCAGAAATCTGCCTGCCTCTGCCTCTCAAGTGCTGAGATTAAAGGCGTGCACCACCACTGCCCAGCTCTCAGTCATTTTCTTAGCCTGGAGGTCATTGCCCAGAGAACCCTGGGTATCTTCCTGTGTCATGACTGATTGTGCCAGATCCTTGTACATAAACACACACACACACACACACACACATAAGCAGCTCTAACTTCTCCCCGCCCTTCCCGATATAAAGTGACATCACAAGATAGAAGGTTGACACCTAGGAGAGCACAGCTCAGTCATCCCACCAAGAACTGATTCCCCAGGGAGGATCTCACTCCATCCCGTCTAATTATCATAGCCCATCCCACTTAACTAACTTTGTAGCAAGTCCAACCTACCGAACACAATGGAAGCAACATTGTTCCACTCTGGAGCCTCAAGATTCCTTGCAAGTGCTGTCTTTGCTCTCTTGGGACACTAACACCATAAAAAAGACCACCCAGGGCTGGCAAGATGGCTCAGCAAGTAAGAGCACTGACTGCTCTTCCGAAGGTCCTGAGTTCAAATACCAGCACCATATAATGGCTCACAACCATCCCTAATGAGACCTGACGCCCTCTTCTGGCGTGTCTGAAGACAGCTACAGTGTACTTATTTATAACAATAAATAAATCTTAAAAAAAAAAAAAAAAAAAAAAAAAAAGACCACCCAAACCATTGTCCTGGGAGGCTCCTCATCCTGTCCCTAACCCCCGATTCCCCCTATCACCTTCATATGAATGAAAGCAGAATAGCAGACTCACAGGAACCTGTGACAAGCCATCGTAAGTACAGACTTTCCGGAATGTAGTTAAGTCTAGGGAGGGGTCATTACAAAGAAATCAAGAACTGATGTGGACGTATAAAAAGCAGAGTTGCTAAGTGTGACCATGATGCCTGTGCCACATGAGGAGATGCCATAGCATCTGCCCTTGGCCCCCAAACCCATCACATCCCTCCCATTGCAATCGGACCACACTAGAGTTGGCTCAAAGCCATCTCCCTGTGCACGGTCAGAGTCTTCCAGCCCCGTGTCACTTGAGATCGAATTCTAGATGATGACCTCTGTGCAATCCCATTCATCCTCCAAACCAGGAATGAGCCAAGGGTCACCCACCACAAATTCTTGTGAGGTCCCAAAACTAAGAATAGTGTGTGCGTGTATACATATACATACATATACATATATATATATATATATATCACAAAGCAACTATCATAAACATATAAAGCAAATCAAAAGAAAAGAATACATCATAGTATGTATGTCAAAAATAATATCAGACTCAAAATTCAGGGGCCATAAATAAAGTTTTATTGAGCAACTTCCCAATGTGCCCATGCCTCATGTGTGTCTATGGCTACTACAGGCTACGATAGCACAGTAGGGTGTATGAAACTTGGTGACCACAAAACCTAACATATTTGCTATTCAGCCCTGAACAGAAGAGAAGGCTGACTAGCCCCTGCTACAGACTGTCACCAGACCTGGCTAGCCCCGGCTACAGACTGTCACCAAACCTGGCTAGCCCCAGCTACAGACCTGCTGTCAATCATCCTTTTGCCATATTCACTCCAGAACCTCTGAAGACGTCTGTCTCCTCCCACAAAGAGACAGCGGTCAGTGTCATGCCCCTGTGCTAGGTAAGACCCCAGGAATCAGAGACTTAAACTCATTCCTATGACACTCCGCCAGGCACGCTCCATTCCTAAGCAGCACTGAGAGGTCTAGAGAGCCACAAGGTCCCCTTTGCTACAGTCTCCACCTCTCTCCTCCTTCTTTCCACTCTAAATCCCTATCTCCCCAGCCAAGCAGGCCTCCCTGACTGCCTGGCCAAGTTTCCCCGGGTGGATTCTATGGAACAATACCCCTCCAGGGTAATCCTTGATAAAGGAAAACACGCCAGGCTCCACATGCACAGATGGCCAGGGAAAGACTCTGGGAGGTCCTTCACTGAGTGTTTCCCAGACCCCTGCACCCCAAAATTTATTTTTCCCACAGAATGCTTGTTGAACATGAGCTTCCAGGACAGGGCTAACAGCCCACACATCCGTTCTACCTAACATACTCAGAAATATTACCCAAACTCCTCTGCTCCCAACTGTCCCCATGTCATTTAACCGACACCATCCTTGGCTAACCACCATCACTGTTAGGGTTTGAAGGTGAAGTGTCCCCCCCCCCCCAACCCACCACAGGCTCATGTGTGTGAACCGTTGGTCTCCAATCGGTGGCACTGTTGTATAAGGTTGCGGAACCTTTAAAGCGGTGGTTTCCAACCTTCTTAATTCTGTGATTCTTCAATACAGTTCCTCATATTGTCGTGACTCCCCTCCCCCCAACCATGAAATTATGTCATTGCTACTTCATAACTGTAACTTTGCTACTGTTATGAATTGTAATGTAAATACCTGACATGCAGAGTATGAGATAGGTGACCCTCGAAGGGGTCAAGACCCACGGGCTGACAACTGCTGTTTTAAAAGGTAGCACTTTGCTGACAGAAGGGAGTCACTGAGGGTTAAGTCTTAAGGTTTGATATCTGCTCTCTGCTTCCTGACTAAGGACTGGCCGGGAACAGCTGCCTTATGTTTCTGTCACCAGGCTTTCTCATCCTGATGGGCTGTGACTCTTGTGTTTGTGTTGAGACAGGACCTCTAGCTATCACGGAACTTACCAGAGATCTGCCTGCCTCTGCTTCCTCAGTGCTAGAATTGAAGACACGGGCTACCATGCCTGTCTCATGTCTGTTTTGAAATCACAAGCCAAAATCTTTGCATCTAGGGAGGGTAGCTGTGAGGTAGGTTGGAGGAGAGAAGGGAAAGAAGAGAGAGGGTGAAGGGATTCTATTTGTTTTGTTTTAAGTGGGGAAAGTACAAATCAAATAAATAAAAGCAAAACAGTAACCGCAGACCCTTTTCTTTTTTTTAAAAAAAAAAAAAAGTAGTTTCTTTCCATAATTAGAGTCCAGCAAAGGGAAGGATCTAATATAATCTGCCCGAGGCAATTGTCCGTCTGCTTAGCACCTGTTGATACTATTTGTTTCAGTTAGTATCTTTAAAAGCATCACCCCTGGTGATCCTTACAACCACCCACTGAGGAAGGAATTATCTTACAATTGTCAGTCTGGGTTAAAATGTTTACATTTGTATCCAAGGTAAAGTAGAACAGCTAGGAAGCCAACCTGCTTCAAACTGCAAATTGAGCTGACTTTCTTCTTCTTCATCAAAAATATCTACCAAAAGAACTATGGGGCTGGGATTACTAGTGAGTCATCCAACATTCATTGGTGCCTTCTCCCCTGAAAGCAGAACCTTGACTTTATATATGATTCGGCACAGGACTCATCGAAGGCAAGGAAAATGATGGCTTTTCCTGCTCCTCTCTGTCCAGCCTCCCTTGCAGCTAGAACATTTGACTCTATTGTGGCCAAAAACCCATAGTTGAACCTTGATGGTGGAAAGGAGGGTTACCATTGGAAAGCCTTTGCTTCCTAAAGTCAAAAATTATGAACCACCATCTCTCCACACTCATGGGGGTCCTCCTCTATCTTCCCTTGAATGCAGATGTGACAACTGGAGCTATGAATGCCAACGTGTAACCATTGCAGAAAAGCCATCAGAACTTCCTTTGCCATTTCCCAAGGGATTGAAGGTTTGGCTTTCACTATCAGTTGGCTGTAACATCAGCCTTTCCTCCCTACACAAGAAGCATGCTTTATGAAGACCAAGTTCATGCTGAATATTTTTGTTTCTGCAGAAGTAGGCACTAATTATCATCACTGTCTTCAGGATGGTCTAGCCAATTTCTTAGCAACTTTGGTGTTTGCAAGCAGGGAGTCATCACCATTAAATAGCAAAAACAACAGGGAACTTGTCTCTCAACATGTGATTCTACATTGGGATTCTGCTCCAAAGACGGCGGTCATCTGATGCAGCCCATCGACCTTGGACCAGAGCCACAAGCCAAATAAACCACCTAAATATATATATTGGCTAGCAAGACAACTCAGTGGGTAAAAACACTTGTCTTAAAAACCTGATGACCTGGGTTCAATTCCTAGACACAAAGGAGAGTATGTATTCATATCCACATACACAATAATAAAATTCAAGGTAAGTTTAAAATGTAAAGAAGTAAGCCAGGCAGTAGTGGTGCACACCTTTGATCCCAGCACTTGGGAGGCAGAGACATGCAGATTTCTGAGTTCGAGGCCAGCCTGGCTACACAGAGAAACCTACCTGGAAAAAAAAACAAGATAGACAGATTAGATAGATAGATAGATAGATAGATAGATAGATAGATAGATAGATAGATAGATAGATAAGATAGATGGATGGATAGATAGATAGATAGATAGATAGATAGATAGATAGATAGATAGATAGATAGATAGATAGAAGTGGCTGGAACACATATGTCCTAATGGATTTAGGGTTCTGTTGTTATTTTATTTTTGTTGTTGCTACTGGTAGGTTTTGTTTTTGTCTTTTTCAGAATTTGGGGGCTAAACATGCTATATTAGGCAAGACCTCCACCACTGAGCTACAACCCAGCCCTCTTTTCCTTTTTAATTTGAGGCACGGTGTCACCATGTGGCCCACGCTGGCCTTGGATGCTCTCTCCTCCCCGTTCCAGCTTCCCAAGTGCTAAGATTACAGGTGTGCACTGTCACACCCAGCTTCTATTAGTAATTCATAAAGTGTTCCTAATCAGAAAGACAAGGTCTTCAGCTTGAGGATACAGTCAGTGGTAGAACCCTTATCTAGCATTCACCAAGTCCTGAGTTCAATTCCCAGTGCCTCCAAAGAAAAACTACACACAGAAGTATACCGTCTGCATACTAAATGCAGAATCCTGGACCCTCACTCCAGTTTCAGCTAAGTTCGAATGTGGCCATCAGATGCTGGGATGCCCACATTTTAGCCAGCACCATCATGAGGCTTTATTTAGACTATCAGATTTGATAGCTGGTAGGATAGAAAACTCAGTGACTGCAAACATGAAGTCTGGTCGGATCCTACCTTCCCCAGGGCTCCTCTCCTGTACCCTGGTCCTGGGGAACTAGGCAGTTGAAGCTGTCATGCTTGCTCCAGAAGAGTCACTGGGCATTGTAGATCAAATGTTGGTGTGTCCTGTGGTACCCTTAAGACTATGAGATCTAGAAAAAAGATGTGCTTCCTGTTGTGCCGGCTGGTCTTATGTCGGATTTGACATAAGCTTGAGTTATCTGAAAGGAAAAACCCTCAATTGAGCAACTGCCTCCATGAGATCCAGCTGTGAGGTATTTTCTTAACTGGTGATCAATCGGGGGTAGGGGAGACTCAGCCCATTGTGGGTGCTGCCATCTCTGGGCTGGTGGGCTTGGGTTTGATAAGAAATCAGACTGAGGGGCTGGAGAGATGGCTCCGAGGTTAAGAGCACTGAGGTTAAGAGCACTGACTGCTCTTCCAGAGGTCCTGAGTTCAATTCCCAGCAACCACACGGTGGTTTACGACCATCTGTCATAGGATCTGATGCCCTCATTGAGTGTGTCTGAAGACAACGATAGTGTATTCATATATATAAAATAAATATAGTTCTTTTTTTAAAAAAAAAAAAAGAAAGAAAAGAAAAAAGAAAAAAGAAAGCAGATTAAGCAAGCCATGAGGAGCAAGCCAGCAAGCAACACCCCTCCATGGACTCTGCATCAGCTCCTGACTCCAGGTTCCTGCCCTGTGTGAATTCCTGTCCTGACTTCCTCCTTTGATATACTTCTATGGAAGTATAAGTCAACTAGACCCTTTCCTCCCCAACTTACCTTGGTCAGGGTATCTCAATTGCAGCAATAGTAATCCTAACTAAGATACCTATGATTCAAACGTCCTGACCAACACGTCAGCACTTTGTCCCCTAATTTCAAATACAAGACATCTTGCAGAGATATAACTGAACCAGGTGCCCGTTGTTTGTTTGTGTGTTTGCACAAGTGCTGGGGATTGAACCTAGGTCACTACAAAAGTCAAGCGCTCCACCCCTGGGTCTATCCCAGCCACAGAGTGCCTGGCTCTGTCAATCACTGCTCTCCAGGGAGTCAGTGAACAGAGGACAGAACACCATAGAAAGAAACAGAAGGAAACTCTGAGCAACTTAGGCCGTAATCGTCAGCCTAGAGTGGGGTTTGCTGATGACAGAGAGAAGAGACGTGGAGGTGGAGGCCCTACGGGCTTTCCCATGTAGAGTTCTGAACCCAAATCTGTTTTGAGCCCTGTGCAGAAATAAGGGCTGGGCTAACAACAGCCCACACCTTTTCTTTCAGCAGCAAACATTAGTCGAACCTCTCTCTCTCTCTCTCTCTCTCTCTCTCTCTCTCTCTCTCTCTCTCTCNCCCCCCCCTTTAAGAAAGGCAATGCCTGGGCCTCCCAACACCCTTCCCACATTCACATTTATCTTATTTCATCCCTGGGCTCATGTTCCTGCTTGACAGGTGAGCACAGATTCATACCCAAGGGCAGCAAGGACCGTATTTAAATACACACACACACACACACACACACACACACACACACACACACACAAACTCCTCTTTCCAAACCATAGTGTCCTGCAGGGAGACAGACATCAGGCCAAACTTAAAACCACGGAGGAGAAACAAAAGGCCTGACAAATGAATCCAAGAGGTGCATTTGTACAGCTGACCCCATCAGTCAAGACTGAAGAAACACTTCAGGCTCCAGGAACTCACAAACCAAGCCAGAGGCCAACCGAACCACCCCAGCTCCGGGATACACGGCCATACCAATGGGAAGCCTCCTTTGCTCTGAGCTCCACAGCCACCACTCTCTGGCAGATGCCGGCTAGTGGGAATTCCCAAATTAAATCATGCAATGTGGACAGCTGGGCCTTCGAGGGAAGGAGGGTGAAGGGGCTGCTTGAATCCGTCTGACATTTTGAACAAGGTAGGTTGCTGGAGGCTTTCAGTACACTGGGTCTTTCACAAAACCTTGAAAGCATCCCCTGGAGGGGGAAAGTGGCCTTTGAAGGAAAAGGGTTCCTTCCATTTCTTGGTGGTAACTTTGTAGCCATCCCTACCATGGTCTCTCTCAGCAAACTGCTCCCAACTCCCCTCAAGTTCTGCTGGAGAGAGATGCTACAAATGAGCCAAATGAAACTCCTGGACCCCTATCCTCCAAGCCTCACCAAGGCAGCCCAAGAGCATTTTCCCCACGCCACCTAGTGCAAGAACCACTCCAGGCAATCGTAACATTTACACATTTTGGGCCTGCAAAGACCCACACACACACACATACACACACACATCAAACGACTGTTTTAGAAATGGGTTTTTGTTTTGTATTTTTTCTCAAGCCTCTGGTTTTCTAAGGTGTAGCTTGGGGGAGGTTGGGGGTGAGACACAGAGCAAAAGGTTGACTCCATTTAGGCAGCCCCATCTAACCAAGCAAAACCACCTTTGACCACCTGCAGAACGCACAAGGTCACGTGGGTTCCCTGCAGCTCCTTAACATAGCACCCAGCACTCAAACCCCCGTAAACAAATCCCAGAGAGAATAATATAATAATAATAAATAATAACAATAATAACTCTCTCTTCCCACAAGAAAAGAATAATCATGGCAACAGCTACAACCCGTAATAATAAATACGGAACAGCAATTATTACTGCTACCACCACCACCCGGCGGAGCACAGACAACAGCCGCACTGGGAAGGGAAGGGAGGGACAGCCGCGCTGGCTTTGCCAGGTGATAAATCATAGCGCATCATTCGTGCCCACCTGCTTTACCCCCCTCCCCTCCCCAGGCCCTCCGTCAACACACAGAACCCCTAAGGGAAGGGGGACAGACTGGAAAAGGGGAAGGAATGGAAGGATTGCCCCCCACCCCCACCCCAGGCAACACCTACCTCCAGGGTCCTGATCTCCTTCTGCGTGAGGTCGTTGGAAGCTGCACACTTGGTCCTAAGCCCTTCCAGATTGGAGATGCTCAGGTCGATCATGTTCTGAACCAACTCGCACTGCTGCAAGGCTTTTTGCAAACTCAGAGGTTGCTGCTCTTCGCTTTTCGTCATGTTTTCCTCATCCATCGCTTGCTCTGCAACCCCCCCTTCCCCTCCTCCTCCTCCACCTCCTCCCAGAAAGAAAAAAAGGGGGAGGGAAGGAGTAGAGGTAGAGGGAGTCCACCCCCACCCCCCCTACGCCTCCCCAACCTCTGCGACTTCTCAGCGGTATCTCCTGAAGAAACCCAACATCTCACATAAGCTTGAGGGGGGGTGGAGGAGGGGACAAGAGCCAAAATTTATTATTATTTGGGGCGGGGGAGAGTATCAGGCAGTCTGCATTAGAATGTCCCTTGTCTCCTCTCTCCTCTCTCTTTCTCTGTGTCTCTGGTCCCTAAAAAGGGAGAGATGCCCGTTTGTCAGAAGCCAACCAGGTGGTAGGGTGCAGTCTGTACACTTAGAGAGGAGGAGGAGAAAGAGGAGGAGAAAGAGGAGGAGGAGGAGGAGGAGGAGAAGTGGAAGGAGGAGGCAGAGGGAAATAGAGCTCACGCTTCGTACACCAGCTCCGTGAAGGGCGGAATTATATGTATATAAATCTATTTGGCCGGGTTGGCTTTTATGTCAAAAAGGAGCGCGCCTGCCCCCCTCCCGGTCGTGGTGACACGGCATGGTCCGCGGGTCCCCGCGCTCAGCGCGCTCTCGGGATGCTGTGCGCACGGCTGGCGCGGCTGCGGCGCCCACTGCGGCTGGCTGCGGTCTGCTCCCCGCGACAACGCTGCTGCTGCTGCTGCCACTGTCGCTGTTGCTGCTGCTGCTGCCGCCGGGCTCCAGGGGAGACGGCTGCTGCAATCGCTCCTGACTCGCTCCACACCGACATCTTGCCTGTCAATCACTGGGCGGGGTGGGGAGCGGAGCGGAGCGAGGGATGCAGCGCCGAGAGGCGCCGTGCGCGCAGCCGGTCCCCGGGTCCCCGCACTCTGGGCGCGCCTGGGACCCGCTGGCGGCAGGCGGCGCATGCACCTGCCCGCCGGGCCACCCTCCAGCCGGGGAGGCGGGGTCCCTTGGGACTGAGGGGCTAGCGTGCGGTGCGCAGCCTCAACGATGCCGTGGGGTTGGGGAGGGGGGCCGGGCTGGTCCCCAAGGTGGCGGGGAGGCCCGGCCCGGGGGCGGGGAGAGGTACTCGGTGGCCTGGGTGGGGGTGGGGGCCACTACGCCAGCCCGGATCTCGCGAGACGAGGCCGGAGCGCGGCTCAGCAGGTGCGCGGGGACCCGGGAGCAGGTGCGCGCCCGGCTCGCAGGGCTCTGTGCAGCGCGCCTAGCTTGGCGGGTGGCTTCTTGTGGCTTTGGTGGGCTGGAGGGTGCGGGAAAACAACCTTGATGGCTTTCCCAGAGTTGGGACGAGTGGGAGGAGACGGCAAGTTAGGCCTGATCTAGCTAAGGTCCATATGCAGGATGACAGGAGGCTTGGCTTTCCTCCTTGTCCCCCTAAGGGACTTCTGCCACCCACCTTTGACAGCCACCTAGAGTTCCGGAGTAGAGTGCCCAGTACATTTTAAAGAAGTTGAGGACGAGGAAAGGATACTTTGTGGCAGGGAAGGGGAATCCTGTAAGAAATTCAAATTTCACTGTGTAGTTAATAAAGTTATACCGAGTGCCTCTGTTACAGATACGCTTTTTATTAATTAATGGGCGGCGGGCGGGGTGGGGGGTGGGAGTGGTTCACGTGTAGCACAGCGTGCCCGCGAGGTTAGCGCCCAGATGGTGAAGTCAATTCTCTTCTACCCTAGGCTCCGGGAATTGAACTTAGCCGGCCATCCTCACTGAGCCATTTCCATTCCACGAGCCTGTTATAAATTAATAAAAGACGGGGCCTTTCTTCTTAGCTGCCTGTGATGACGCACGCTTTTTTTTTTTGTTTTGTTTTTTTGTTTTTTGTTTTTCGAGACAGGGTTTCTCTGTATAATCCTGGCTGTCCTGGAACTCACTCTGTAGTTCGAGGCCAGCCTCTGCCTCCCAAGTGCTGGGCGCCACCACGCCCAGCCATGACGCACGCTTTTAATTCTAGCACTAGGGAGGCAGAGGCAGGTAGATCTCTGGGAGTTCGAGTCCAGCCTCCTGCTGGTTTATCTCTATAGCGAGTTCCAGGCTAGCCAGAGCCACATACGGCGACCCCCACCTCAAAAATTAAATAATTAATTAATTAGATGAATAAAATAATTATATTGTAGTTAAGATAAAAAAGAACTGAGATGACTTACCCATCCCCCACCCCAGAGGACTTTATTGAGAGACTAGCATCCATCAGGAAACACAGGGGTAGCTGCAGAGGCTGCAGTCTATCAACTATCACCCACTTGCAAATGGTGCCTGGCTACTTTTGGCCTGTTGAAAAGCCAATAGTTGTGGCAGAGATGGCATGGCTCGTGGCAGCTAAAATATTTACCATCTGGCTCATTCCAGGGAGCTATACCAACTTCTGATTAAATCTGTGTTCTCTATATGAACTCTGCCCAGACCGCACATCATCCGAATTCACTCTGACTTTTTTTTTTTTTTCTTGACATTCAGGGTGATGTCAAATACAATTTCATGGAGACCTCCCATGGATGACTGACACAGATTGACATCCCTAAGGAACTGTCCACAGGCTGTTTACAATAATGAGTCGCCTGGCGTGGCATGTACCTGAAGTCCCAGCCGCTTGGGAGGCTGAGACAGGAGGACTGCTTGAGCAGAGAAGTTTGAGGTCACAGTCTGGCAACATAGTAAAAAAAAAAAAAAAAAAAAATCCTTCATGGGACAGGGAGAGGGAGAGAGGACACTTTGATCCCAGCACTCAGGAAGCAGAGGCAGTCAGATCTCTGAGTTCAAGGCCAGCCTGGTCTACAGTTTCAAGACAGCCAGGACTACACAGAGAAATCCCTATCCCAAAATCCAGATAAGGATGAGGAAAGAAAAACCAAGCAAGAGAGAGAATGAGTGAGAGAAAGAGAATACCCCATCTTTGGCACTCCAATAGGCTAAGAGCAGTGTAAGACCCAGCATTCACATCAAGTTGAATCAGTGCATTCTCCATTTCTGTTGGTCTATGTGTACATGGTTCAGTGATAGAGCACTTTACCTAGCATGCACCAGCCCTGGGGTCCATCCCCCACCCCCACCCCCACCCCCACCCCGCACCCCACACACAAAACATGCTCTATCTAGAATGAGGTCAGGCAACCAATATTAAGCACCATGAAGTCTACACAGTCCAGTTTGTCTCCCTTCCGACCTGTTGTCTCTACTTGTCTGTGTTTCCCTTGAATGTAATTAATATTGGTTACGTTCAGGCCTTCTCTGACTCCAGCACCTATCCACCTGCCAGGCTCTTTCTTTTTTTTTAAAGATTTATTTATTTATTTTATTATATGTGTGTACACTGTAATTGTCTTCAGACACTCCAGGAGAGGGCATCGGATTTTTGTTGCAGATGGTTGTGAGCCACCATGTGGTTGCTGGGATTTGAATTCAGGACCTTCGGAAGAGCAGTCAGTGTTTTTAACCATTGGGCTATCTCACCAGCCCCCTACCAGGCTCTTTCTAGCTGCTAATTTCCCCTCTGTTTTCAGTGATCTCGTCCTATCTTAGTGAGCCTTGCCGAATTTTTGTTGCATGCCAAACGTTGTGTGAGGCGCATATAGACTCTCAAAATGACGCTGTCTGGCTCTGAAGAGTGCCGACGGGGCCTGATCACAGATCCATTCCTTGGCAGAGCTTAGTGAAGGGTGACTTTCAGTTTCATTGCAACACCATCTCCCTTGCACACAAAGTCCCTTCCCCACCCCCCACCCCCGTCCCTATTCCCTAAACCCCAAAGCATGGCAAAACTTTTTAAAACTGTCTTGTTCTTCTGGAACTTTCTACATGGCTTCTCAGCCTCTGGCTCTGTGGTGCATCCAAATCTGCCAGTTATCCCAAGCTAGAAAATGCTGTTCTCTGATTCGTTTTTTGTCCTTCCCTACGCAATCAGCCTCCCCAGAGCCCCTTGTTTTGTCCCCAGGGACTGAGGAGATGAACAAAGGCTCTTCTGGTGTCCCCACCCCACCCCATCCCACCCCACCCCTCAGCGCACCCATATCAGCTCACCCCCTTGTAATTCCTCTGTCTTCAGAATCCTGAAATGTGACCACTCCCAGTGTCTTCCACTGATCTCTAAGAGAGTTTGGCAGTGGTCAGTAGTGATGGGGAGGGAGTGGGTTTGATACTGTTCCAAAATGGCTTCTCTGGTTGTCATCACCAATACTTCTGCTAAAGTTTAGATGGCGAAAATGATCGGGAGTCATCAATTGGCAGGGCAACAGCGAATGCATCTTTGTCCTGTTTGGAAACAGTCCACATTGTGGATAGTACCTGTCTATAGGAGAAATACTCTCTTTTTATAATTGACTTTTACATTTTTATTACTCTGTATTAAATGTATTTGGTGTGTGTGTGCATGTGTGTGCACATATGGGCTGTGTGTGTGTGTATGCATGTGTAAGACAGAGTTGGCATCTTTCAGGAGTCAGACCGCTCCTTCCACTATGTGGGTCCTGAGGATCGAACTCAGGTCCTCAGGTTCAGCAGTGAGCACCTTTACCCCTGAGCCATATGACAGGCCTCTTTCAGAACCTTTCTAGCAATCACATATGATGTGAGCTGACTCTGCCATTAGTCACGGCACATGGGGCTTTTAATGTGAAGTAAACAGCGGAGAGGACTCTGACTGCAGCAGGGCAGACGGCACACCTGCTCCCCCAACCCCATCCTACATGCATTGGGATACCCATGCTGAGGGGCTTGGTGTCAAGTTCACAGGTGTCCCTTACAGTTGCTTTGGGGGTCATCCCTGACCCCATAGCCCAGGGGGTCCTCCTGGACTCTCTCTAACCATGCCTCGGACTGCTCAGGCAGTTCTAACAACCAGAGGGAAGGGGGTAGATGCACTAAAGATTTCCATCTCCCCTCCTCCCTCCTCCCTCCTCCCTCCTCCCTCCTCCTTCTCCCTCCTTCCTCCCTTTCCTTCCCCTTCCTCCCTCTCCCTCCTTCCTCCCTTTCCTTCCCCTTCTCCCTCTCCCTCCCTCTCCTTCCCCTTCTCCCTCTCCCTCCCTCTCCTTCCCCTTCTCCCTCTCCCTCCCTTCCTTACCCCCTCACACTCCTCTTTCTCTCCCCCTCTCTCTCCCTTTCTGTCTCTCTGCTTCTCTCCCTCTATGCCTCTCTCCCTTGCTCCCTCCACTCCCTCTCTCTCCCTCCTTCCCTGTCTCCCTCCTTCCCTCCCTCTCTTCCCCTCTCCCTCTATCCCTCCTTCCTTCTCTGCCTCTCTCCCTCCCCAGGGTCTCCATAACCTTGACCTTGCTATATAGCAGATGATAACTTGGAACTTATGACTCTGCTCCCTCTAGCCTCCCAGAGCTGAGGTGTAACCCCCAGATGGTTCAGGAGTTTGCAGTGAGCTCCAGGGGTGGGTGGATCTCTCCTTCCCTGCCTGCTCCCCACCCACCACCTGCAGGACCATTCTCACAGAGAACCGACAGGCCCGGAATGTCAGCTGCCTCGCTGTGTCCGGCCGCCTAACTTCTGATCCATAGGTACACAGGGAATCTTTAGAGACCTAGAGATCTGGGCACCCTATCAGGACTGAGGCACAGTGATGACCTCCCACACACCCGTTTCCATCCTTGGAAGCCCCCCCCAACAGCTCCCAGAACCCCTTGCTGGAAGGCTGTCCTCTTGGCTGAACCTTTTCAGGATGGCTCAAGACCAAGCATGCTTTGAGAGCGTCACCCGGCCCCTGGGGAACAGGCTAGGCCTGTCAGAGAAACTTCTTGATAAGATCCTGACCTTATCATGTGTAGGCTGGAGGTTGATAGTTACAGATGGTCAGGGGACAAGTCTGGCCACCGCTTCCCAGAGGAGGAATTTCACCCTCTCCCATCACCTTTGAGCCGAAACTCCGGGACACCAGAAAAGGGACACTCTGTTCCCTGCTTGATTGGCAGTGCGATGCCCAAATTTCCCAAATCTCCTTGGGCTCACCAATTGGAGAATGGTAGATCAGAAGTCAAAGGGGCCACCTGCCTGGAGATGCGCACAACCAACACTGACTTCTTAAACATGCTGTGCGGCCAAGAGTGACCTTGAACTGCTGATTCTCCTGCCTCTACTTCCCAAGGGCAGGCATGGGCCACCATGGGTCGTTTATGCGGTGCTGGCGATGGAGTCCAGGCCTCTGTGAACGTTAAGCAAACACCTCTGACTGAGCTGAATCTCCAGCCCCTCTTGACTTCCTAGATGCCCTCTCTGCCTTCCCAGGCTGACTCTTTTCGTCTCTCTTTCTTCTCCGTCTTCATCTTCCTACCAATCTTTTGTGACGGAAGAGAAGCTCGGAGCAGCAGTCTTGGAGACACCAGCTATCTCCCAGCTGCACGGGATTGTGATTCTGTTCTAACTCACTGAACCAACAAATATAAATGACTTTAAAAATAGCTTTGATAAGCGCCAACAAAATGTTCCTCTCTCATATTGTAGGTTTCTCTGACATCGAGGAAAACTGTTTTTTCTGGAGTTCTCCTTTTGGAGCCTTTTGTTTCTGGGTCTTCATTTATCCTGCAAGTGGATCACTCTATCCATGTCAGAATCATCTGGGCTTGTGGGAATGGGCCATTTGGCTCGGTGATTTCTGCTGGTTTTCCAAGTTAAAGGTAATCTCGGGTACAGCACTCAGGACAGAAGAGCCACCTTCCAAGCCCCCAAAGACACACAGCGACGAGGCTTCATTGAAAGTTCCTATCAAACCATATCAGCAACACAAGCTCCTCCCCCCACCTTCCTGTCCGTTTGCACAACGTGCATACAGTGCTCACGGACACCACAAGAGGGCGCTAGATTCCCTAGAACCGATGCCAAAGAGTTGTGAGCTGCAGGTCGGTGCTGGACCTTGAACCTGGATTCTTTGGAAGAGCAGTCAAATGCTCTTCTCAACTGCTGGGCCATTATCTCTCCCCCGGCCCAAAGGTTTCGTTTTTTAATTTATTCATTCCTTGATAATTTTAGATACGCATGCATTTGATCACAATCACCCATCCATGAATGTCTTTTATCTTAATTTCCCTCTCACTAAACCCTTTCTTCTCTCAATAGGTTCCTCCTCTGCTCCTATGCCTTTAGGTGTGTAACCTACTCTGTTTGATTAGGGCTGCTTGCTTGAGCATGGAGGTTGAGGTATACACTGGAGCAAGAGCAACCTACCAGTTGCTACATTGTTTTACAAAATATCCTTCTTTCCTAGTAACAGCTGTCAATAGCCTCTCAGGTTGGGGGGTGGGGGAGTGGGGAGTCCAGTCCTTCCTCTTCCTTCCTCCCTCCCTCCCTTCTTTCTTTCTTTCTTTCTTTCTTTCTTTCTTTCTTTCTTTCTTTCTTTCTTTCTTTCTTTCTTTCTTTCGAGACAGTTTCTCTGTGTAGCCCAGGCTATCCTGGAACTCTGGACCCTACAATTAAAGACTGAGCCTTGCCGGGCGTGGTGGCGCACGCCTTTAATCCTAGGACTCGGCAGGCAGAGGCAGGCGGATTTCTGAGTTCGAGGCCAGCCTGGTCTACAAAGTGAGTTCCAGGACAGCCAGGGCTACACAGAGAAACCTTGTCTCGAAAAGACAAAAAAAAAAAAAAAAAAAAAAAGACTGAGCCTTGATCAAAGAACTTTGTCTTGGCTCGTTATTTCTCTCGCTGTCCTTCCCATCCATCCCCAGTTTTCCTTTCAGGAACCCAGCAACCCCGTGGCCGCTGACTAAGGGTTGGAACCAACTTGGCTTTTCCAGTCCCTTCTGCCATGATGTGATTATATCTCCCCATCAACCCGGAAACAACAGAGCTGAATGGCCACGGACTGAGGTTCCAAAAGCGTGAACCAAAAGAAACCTGTGTTCGCTTAGGGTGCTCTCTTCAGGCAGTTTTGCCAGAGCGATGGAGAGCCGACCCACTGACCCTCTGGAGCACACAGCCAGCTTTCCTCACTTGTTGCACAGAGCGGAAGTAGAGATGCATTGAAGCGACCACTTGGTGTTGTTAGCATCGAAGGCAACACCTTCGATGTTTATATGATGAAGAGCATCATCTAAATAACCCAAGGGAGAGTCCTTTCCCACAGAAGGAGCAGCGGCTGCTCTGCTGGTGATGCTTCCACTCACAGAAGAGAAAAAGCTTGTTAACTACAGTGTGGCTCGAGCCCTAGGACTCCGTTCTGGTACGCCATGAAAGATATCGCTGTCGCTTCCGCGCCGTGAGTGGTGCCATCATTTAGGAGTGTGGGGGAGACAGGAAGCAAGAGCGTTCTTCTCTTCTTTCTGATGCTGCCTTGGTCTCCGTTCTGACGCTACTCATTGGTTCCGAAGACCCAAGGTGACCTTGATTTTGCCACACTGGTCCTGTAGAAGTTCTCTGCTTCGGAGTACAGCAAGCTTTAGCCGCGGAAGGCCTCCCTGGTGTTGAAGCAGATGGGTCCTTTGGAAGGACCTATGTGTGGAACTAAGTTCTGTGACTTTCCGATATGCCGAACCACCTCCCCAGCCATTTTGGAGTTACGCAGTGGTAAGTGTTTTTCCGAAGATGCCCTTTCACGTGTTAATTTTGCAAAATTAATCCACAATTAGAATTTCAAATCTTCTGAGCAACCGAAGCAAATGAGAAGTTGCAAATCAAAACTGGGGGCTTAATTAGAATTTAGCATTAAGCAGACAATTAATTAATCAGCACAGAGTGAAGATAGCCTGGAATTGCCAGCTCAGGGTGACGTTGGCCAGACTATCATATCCTGAATTGGTTATTTTTGCTCAATGTTCCTTAAATAAACAAAATGCTATGACTAAAGCAGAGAAAAATAGACCTTACTATCTATCATGTGAACTCTTCAGGAAGAAAATGGATTTTCTTAAGATTTCTTAAGCTGTATACTTAAAGTAATCTTTAAATTTCAGAACTTCCCCAAAACACTATTGTCCAACCTTCATAGTAACAAATGCGTGGACTGTTTCAATTTTCCAAGGTCTGCCTCCTCTCTCAGATTTGGACCGGGCTCTACTTCTATGTGCTTTCCTCTTGAATGTTTTGTTTTGTTTGTTTGTTTGTTTGTTTGTTTTGTTTTCAAGACAGGGCTTCTCTGTGTAGCCCTGGCTGGCTGTCCTGGAACTCATTCTGTAGACCAGGCTGGCCTGGAACTCAGAAATCCACTTGCCTCTGCCTCCCAAGTGCTAGGATGAAAGGCAAAAGGCATGTGCCACCACTGCCCAGCTTTGAATGTTTTTTTTTTTTAAGAGAGACTGTAGAGATGGCTGAAGTTAGGAGTGCCAGCTGCTAGGACCCAGGTTCAATTCCCAGCATCTGCGTGGCAGCTCACAACCATCTGTTATTCCAGTTCCAGGGCATCTGACCTCCATGGACACAGGCGCATACATGCAAGCAAAGCACTTGCTTATATACAATACAAATAAATAAACCTTTAGAAGTTTAAAAGAGAGCTGGGTGAGATGGCTCAGTGGGTAAGAGCATCGGACTACTCTTCTGAAGGTCCTGAGTTCAAATTGCAGCAACCACATGGTGGCTCACAACCATCTGTAACAAGATCTGACGCCCTCTTCTGAAGTGTCTGAAGACAGCTACAGTGTACTTACATATAATAAATAAGTAAATAAATAAATCTTAAAAAAAAAAAAAAAAAGAAGTTTAAAAGAGGAACTTTCTGGAATGTTGGCCACTGGTCAATTGCTCGTGAGCGATTCCTGGCTCTACAGCCATGCACTGGTGGGCAGGGTTGGTTGGACTCAGGTTTAAGGAAATAAAAAAAAAAAGGCATAAAGTTAGGATGAAGACATGTTTAGGGAGCAAGATACTAGAAGAGGGGATGAAAGAAATGAGGATAGATATAATCAAAATAGACTATATAGCTGTATGAAGTTCTCATAGAATTAAGCTACATAATATATATGTAACATATTATGTATATATATTATTAATATTTATATAAAATATATTGTATAATATATAGTGAGATGTTATGTATATATAATATAGAATATTGATTATTTATATATCATGTATATATATTATATGTATTATTTATATGACCTTCCTGGGTGGGGAAAGGCACGAGGATGTCTTAGGGTTACTATTGCTATGATGAAACAGGATGACCAAAAGCAAGTTGGGAAGGAAAGGAGGAAAGGGCTTATTTGGCTCCCACTTCCAGCATCACTGTTCATCACCTTAGGAAATGAGGACAGGAATTCAAGCAGAGCAGGAACTTGGAGCCAGGAGCTGCTGCAGAGGCCATGGAGGGATGCTGCTTACTGGCTTGCTCCCCATGGCTTGCTCAGCCTGCTTTCCTATTGAACCCAGGACTACCAGCCCAGGGGTGGCCCCACCCACAACAATCTGGGCCATGCCCCCAATGACTACTAATTAAGAAAATGCCCTGTAGGCTTGCCTACAGCCTGATCCTATGGAGGCGATTTCTCAATTGAGGCTCCCTGCGCTCTGATGGCTATCCCTTGTGACAAGTTGACAGGAAACTACCCAGCATAGAGGGTGTTCTCGGGGGTGAGAGGAGCAGATGTGAAAGTTCCAGGGTCATTCCTCTAGAGTGTCTCCTTTGTTTCCTTGGTTTGTTTTATATGTAGCCTTGGAAGTACTAGAGCTCACTCTATAGACCAGGCTGGCCTTGAACTCACAGACATCCACCTGCGTCTGCCTTCCAAGAACTGGATTTAAAAGCATGCACCACCACACCCAGCTCCCTCTCACTATTTTTGAGGCAGGGATCACGCTAGGACCTAGGTCTCAATCTGGTAGCCTTAGTTTGGCTTGGCCAGTGTTGCCTCCCCCAGCCTTGAAACTGGCTGATTTTGACCTTGCTGCCACTGAGCCTGAGACCACCTGAAGTGCGGCCTTCCCTCCCCCTCCCCCTCTCTCCACATGCCCATGGCTGGCTGGCTGGCCTCTTCTTTTTCTTCTTCTTCTTCTTCTTCTTCTTCTTCTTCTTCTTCTTCTTCTTCTTCTTCTTCTTCTTCTTCTTCTTCTTCTCT